>NC_057806.1:19026752-19028755 GCF_018294505.1 Triticum aestivum
GAACACGCCATCACCTCCTCCACCGCCGAGCAAGACTCCCTCTTCCGCATCCACCACAGGTCACCACCCCACCCGACTATCGGCCAAGACTCCCCCTCCCCCCTCACCTTCCGCTCCACCGAACCCTAGAACCCCGACCATGGGGAAGAAGACGGCAGGGAAGAAACACCGAGGAGGCAAGACAACAGTAGCAGGTATAACCCCTCCCCATGCCTTTAATATTCTCTGTTTTTGCTTGTGATTCTGGTTCTAATACTGTACTGCTAGTGTTTTGGTTCTAGTAAATACTGCAATGGCCAAATCGATAGTGCTTCTGGTTCTGGCCAAATTGACAGTGCTTGATTTAAATACACGCTGAACATTTTTATGGTGCTAGTGCTTCTGGCCAAATTGATAGCGCTTGATTTAAATTGATAGTGCTTCTGGTTCTAATACAATATACAAATTGATAGTGCTTCTGGTTCTAGTAAATACTGCAATGGCCAAACACCTCTGGGTTTTGCCAATACTGAAGAATACCAAAGTATTTGTATAGTGTTGTATTTCTTGCCTACAAGTTCTAATACTGTGGTTTCTTAATACTATGGTTTTCTAAATATTGTGCATCCAAACACAGCCGAATAAGATCCTTGTGCTTCCAAGTGTAGATTTGGTTCCCGTATTGATGCAAACTCAATAAAAACAGTAATTTGTTATTACTCTTATGCACATAGTAATTCGTGTTTACATCTGTACTCGTCTTAGAACGACCACTACATCCTATGGAAGTGTCGCGCCTCAAAAAGTTCATGAGGAACAATGCAAGGCTGCAATCACTTGGACTACCTACATTATCAACATTTTTTGCAAACAAAGCTGTCATTTCACCTGAAAAAAGAAAGCCCGAGCATACTTGTGATGAATCTGAAGCTGAGTACCATCCTAACGAGGAGGATACCAGTGAAGGAGACTCGTCTGATGATAGTTTAATAGATGAGAGGGAAGTACTGCAAGACTTAAAGTCCACACCATCTCCTAGCTCAAAGTTGAAGGTGCTAAAATCCTCCGACTAGTCATTCCTAGATATGTTGCTTGTTTGCTATTGCAGCAGAATTTTTGTTACACTTTGTTGATTTAACCATGTTTTCATTTCTATCCGGGGTTGAACGACTGTAAGAAGACCAGTGAGGAAACTAATAAGAAAAGATCTACTGCCATGGCCCCTGGTGGAATCAAGCCTCGGCCTCCTAAAAGAATTCATGCGGAGCTTCCAACGAATGCGCGAGTCACAAGGTCGAACAAAAGACTATTACTAGATGCTGATGCAAGTCCTCAAAGTGAAGGGGTATCAGATCCTAGACATCAAACACCAATTGCAATCCATAAGCCAACTGTTTCTGTGCCTGAAGCTGAAGAAACCGTTCCCAACTTTGATAACCGCACACATGGTGTTGAAGGCAAGTTGTACTATCATTCTAATGTTCTGTCTTATGATTCATTAGCCCTATTCATTAACTTTGATTGCAAGACGAGCATACTCTCACTGGATGTATTTTTTTAATAGATGGCGACCGTGCCCATTCTGATGATGACTACTGGATGAGCAATGGATCTGATCTCATTGCCCGTCATGATGATGGCAACCATATGGACTTCGAAGCTGGTGGTAGTGCCGAACCTTGTCAGCAAACACAATCTGAACCTGACAATGACACTCAAGGCATGTTATAAAATCCAAAATCTTTCTAGCATGTTATTTGAGTTACAACAGTGGTGCTTTTTGTTAAACTGAACTAATAATTGGTGGAGCTTAAAATAGTTCTCTAAAATTAGACTGAAGCTATGAGCTTAATTCATCTTGTTCCAGTTACTGATTTTGAAAGATGTTCTCCATTTATCAGTGCACTTTTCTACTTCCTAATTTTCATTGATATATGTATACATTCTGATTTACCTTCTTTGAAGGGCCACGATCCTATGAGGAGACAAGGGAAAGCGGGGTCAATATTGGAAAAGGCCTAGAA
>NC_057806.1:19028983-19055400 GCF_018294505.1 Triticum aestivum
AGCTGCCGCTTGTCATTCCAGAAGGGAGGTTAAGGCCGGAGACACCTCTTCTGGCTGCAAAGTTTGCAACCGAATGCAATGTCACAGTCAGAGGCCATGTGCCTGTGTTTAAACGCTGGAAGGATTACAAGGACCCAGGCAGAAATGTCCGAGAAGGGATCTTCCAGAACTTTGTAGGCAAAGTTGGTGTAAGTACATGATCCAACCCTTTCTCAGTCAAATGGCTAGTAACCTGTCAATTTTGTGCTATTTTTATTATGTGCAATCATGATTCTTACACGTGTTCTTTCATCTGACTAGAACAAATTTAAGATGGACGTAAAAGCTGTGCCCGTTAGGAAGGCTTGTACGCAAATGCTGAAAGGTGCAATTCGCCAACAATGATACAGGCTCAAGCAGAAGTATTTTGATCCTTTCCCACTCAATTTGGTGACGAAAACTTCTCCAGTCCGCTCGATGACTCATGACCAGTGGAATGAGCTTGTTGAAAGCTGGAAGGATCCCCAAAAAATGGTACATTTCTTCTTGGAGACAAATATTATTTCGTCGTTGCCAACCACCCTTATTATTGTTTCTTGTACTTCAGTACTGAACGCAACACTCCACTACATCCTGTATTAGCTAGTAGCATCAAAATTGGATGGTTCTAACCCATTACTCATGAGTCAGAGGTCCTGCAAGTTACCAGACTTACATTTAGGAAATAATAAAATTCAATATATTTCTAAAGCAAAAACATTATGACTTATTCACTTCTTTGTGTGCTTGTCAATTGGCTTTGTCATCCATATATTGATTATGAGAACTCAATGTATGATCGAAATGTCTAATGTCTACTCTGATGTAATACACTACCATAAAGCTCCTGATCTGGAAGTACTTGAAAACAACCTTCTGTACACTATAGCTCATATTTTAGCATGAGGTTGTCTGTCAAAAGATCAATCAATTAAAGTTGCAATGTTATTGTGTGAACATCATGAACCTCTGAAATGTCGGGGTGTGTATATAAGATGAATCCTTCTTGAATGTTTATTTGTTTCCATAATAACTCTTGAATAAATGCATTTAGCTAACCAAATCACTGATCCATGCAGAAGATATGTGGAATTAACAAACATAACCATGCTCAAGTCAAGTTTCACCATACTACTGGTTCACGCAGCTACCCTGTGCACTGTGATAACCTGGTAAGTCAAACATGTGTTTGGGGATGTGCAAACAGTTTATGTGACAGTAACGGGCAATTGTTTTTATGAGATTTTTCTGCCTAGTCTTCATAAATGTTATTGACCATAAGTTCATGTAAACCTTACCATTGGAGCCAATACATGTCTTTTGCACTTAAGTACATTAAGTACGATAGTTTCTTAGTTTGCTAGTAGTAATGAATATAACTGCTCCCTTGCCTACAGCCAATACATGTCTTTTGCACTTAATGGTATCTCATCGTGAATGAATGAATAAAGTACAGTTCAATATTGGTACTATACATGTTGTTTCTTCACAAATGTTAGCTTGATGCTTATATGTTGTTTTCAGGGAGACAAATACAAGGAGAAAGAACCCACTGCACTGGATTTATTCAAAGAGTGCCACTACAGCAGCAAAAAGAAAGGCTACACCGATGCTGTGCAAGCTGCAATTGTAAGTCAGCTTTCAAAGATCACCAACCATCAAAATGTTAACCTTTTGCCATAGATCCAGTAGTAGGATAATAAGTAATTGCCAAATATACTTGTTATTTTTTGTCCTTGTGCTAAAATACTAGCTGTGTTCTGTCCTTGTGCTATAATACTTACCACCTTTTGTCCTTGTGTAAAGTACTTGCTATTTTCTGTCCTTGTGCTAAAATACTTGTTGTCCTTGGCCTACAGTACTTGCACCATACATGTAGTGACTAGAGTATAATTACATGTCTACATCTGTACATGGAAATGTGGCATACATATAGGCAAAACCTATTTGTCTCCTGTTTTGCTCACCGTGTTCGTTTGCTTGCATGGCTAGGATGAAATGGAAGAGAAAGCTACTCAACCTACAGAAGATGGCCAACAATCCAACTCTGCAACCAAGGCTGTGGCTGAAGTTCTTACTAAGCACACTAAGAAGCCAATGTTTCTTAAGCATGTGGGGGTCCAGCACGTGCATGAGAGATCCAATCGTAGCGACCGTGAGGCAGAACAGGAAGCGCAGAAGAGGGGAAATGCTGAGCTTCGGGCCCTTGTTGAAACCTTGAACAATAAGTTACAGGAATCAGAAGAAGCAAGGATCAGGCAAGAAGAAGAAAGGACCAAGCAAGAAGAGGAGAACAGGAAAAAGCAAGCTGAGCTGGAAGCTAAATTAGACTTTTTACTAAATCAGATTCATCCAAGATAAGCTCATGAGTAAGTTGTTTGTCCAAGCAAAATTCTGCTGGAAGCTGTGAATGTGCTGGAACCTGCCTTCTGCTATATGTTATTTTGTAGTGCAAACTGCTTATGATGTTGCTGGATGCAAACTAAGTATTTTGCTTGTAGATGGAAGTTGTGTTGGATGTGTTATGTTTGATGGTTAGTGGATTTGGACATGAAGTTTATTTATGTTGGATCAATACTTATCTTATTGTAATGCTGGAGTTTAATTTGTGTTTGTGATGATGTGCATCTGTTCTGTCTATTTTACATTGTTGTTGTACCAAAAGAAAGTTCTTCATTGTGGAGGACCAAAATTTGTTTTTGAGCATTAATGGGCTAGATTTGGTACAGTGTAAACGGGCTGAGAAACAGTATACTAGACCATCAGAAAGAGGCTAACAGATAGAAGTTTTTTAAAAATACGGGCCCGACAAAAATTAACGGGCCAAACAATCCGGTTTGTCTTATTTTTTTCCAGATATTCGACCTGGCTCGACAAATTAACTGGGCCAAAATTATAGGCCCAAAGGGTAGAGGCCCAGATGAAGCCACATCAGATCCACCTGGATGCCACGCAATACATCATGGCATGCAGATCGGTGACGGATCTGTCCGTCACCGAAACCCGGGCCTAGGGCGGGCCGAGCGGGGTCGGGGGCCTGATCAGTGACAGCCAGATACCGTCATGAATCTGTGACGGCTAAGCATCTCTGTCACGGAGTGTGCTGGTGGCAAATTATGACGCGTGATACATGACAGATTCTTAATCTGTCACGGAGGACAAGGCCTGACGGTTCTGTACACTGTTGTGACGGTTTATATCTGTCACAGATAAGCAGGTTTCTTGTAGTGCTCGAGGTATCATTTCATCGGAGACTGTGTCGAGACTGGCAAGATCGACATTGAGTATGTGGGCACTGAAGATCAGCTTGCGGATGTGCTCACCAAGTCCCTGGGCAGAGTTTAGTTCATGGAGCTGAAGAAGAGGATCGGCGTCGAGGAGGTGCAGCTCGGACGACACAAGTAAGGGGGGTGATTTGTTAGGATTTACTTGAGTCGTGTAGGTCCAGGACTTAGCCTAGTTTTCTTTCTGTTATTTCATGTATGTGACAACCTTGCTTGGTGTCACAAGTTGGACGTAGTTTCCTTTGCGTAGAAGTATGAGGCCGGGTCGTGCGATGAGCACGACGGGCTGATAGCGACGTGCACGGGCCTGATCCGTTAGACGTGGGATGGCACGTTTGTAGCGACGAGATCGAGATGTGCGGGGCACGTTGGTTACGCAAGCAATAAGAAGAGAGAAAATAGAAAAGGCCGCAAGTTAGTTGGCAGCGCAAAAACCACTTCGTGTCTCTCTGAACTCTAGCAGAATCTAACCTGCAGATCGATCGCGAGCGAGAGAGTTGCCCAGTGGCAACGACAGCGCGCCCAGCCGATGTGTGATTCCGCTGACTGAACTGCCGCATCATAAAACTAGGGCCTCACGGCAGCCTGCATCGGCCACAGGAAGCAACCGCCACACTGTTCATCGTGGATTATCACCAATTAGGCTGCCAGCAGCCACCTGCCAATGATCGATGAACCAAACACATCCACTGTCGTACGTGCTCGGGAGCGGCACGACGTGCACGGCGTATCCACTGTCTAGCAGGCAAGTCGCCAATGGTGGCGTATGCAATTTCACCCATTGTATGTTTATAATTTGCGAGTATTATGTTTATTTATTTATTTTAATCTTTCTTTCTTGGAATTGTTAATCAAGAATAGATGCTTTTCTCCAGTCCTTAATATTTGTTTGATTAATATTTGTTCTTCAATGAATTATGTGAGGAATAAGATATAACAGAAAAATGGGGGTAACAGTACTGAAATGATTGCTTGTTACTTTACTTGAGCTTAAATTCTTCATGCAATTATAGGAAGACGCGATCATTCCCCATTTTCAAAAGGGCGATCGTAAAGTAATATTATGATTCTCCTTGTTCTTGCAATGTAACTAATTTATTGAAGACATTGTTGCTACAAAGAACAATGTATACGATTCATTGTCAGTATATGAATTTATTATATGTTACATCGTTGTGCATAAAATTCGGACTCTGCATACCCACGTCGGAAATCCTAGCTCCACCACTAGACAAGAATTTTGGATTTCCTCCATGTTTCCATGACCACCATTCTCGGACCCTCTTTTGTTCCTCTCCCCAACTCATTTCCACCGCTTTATCATCTGAAATATCATATGCACTCATATTTTCCACCTTCTCCTGTTAAAATATTTAGACAAGCCAAAAGGAAGAGGAAGGACTGCCTAAGATCCATAGGAATATGAGGCATCAGGAAAACACACAGCACATTTCTACCTCTGACACTGGAGGAGAAATTGAGCTCTAGACTTTCCTCTGTGATCCTCTTCCCAATGCTCTTAGAGTCTCTCTCTTCCTCTTCTCGGCGCACTCTTGACTCCTTGAACTACACACCTTGAAAAATAGATGGCTCATACTATTAAACAATTTTCCGAAATAGGCTTCTATGGTATTACCCTATGATGCATAGATACTCGGTCAGTAAAGCAACTAAATCAATGCACGTACTACATGGTGCACCATATATTGGGGTCAATGATAGCATGGAAACATAACACTCAATGTAGAAATAGTCTAACCCCGGGTGGTGCATTTATCAGAAGAGTAAGGAAAGGGAACCACTCAATTCGATTCTTGTTAGGAGTGAGCAGGTGGAGTGGAGAACATGACATATCACATATGTGCACAAACTTTCAACAAGTATCGCACTTAACGACCCGGTTGACAAGGAACCTCCAACTAACATCTCATGGATTTTCATTCTAATCACAAACAAGCACAGTGATATGACCATAGACCATACTATTCCATTTATGTCGCAGGTTGGCGCTTTTTGTGTTGAGCCCCCATCAACAGAACCAAAGAAAGAAGAGGTCAAATTTGTTATGTACCGATTCATATTGCTTGATCTGTGTAGTCAAGTTTATCGGGTCCTGGTGTTTTTAACGCGTGGAGTTTAATCCATAAGGCTTTGATCCGATCAGTCCAAGAGGATAAGTTTTCGTTCGATGTGGAGTCGCTAAGAACGTTTTTGTTCGATCAATTCGATGGTTGGCAGGGAACGTTTAGTTTGATCAGGGAGCTACCCAGATCGAATGTCCATTCGTTATTGGGGTCCTTTAATTATTTGGAGTCAGAAGGTCGCATGCATGGAGTACTAGTCACATTATTCGTTAGTCTATCTAGTTTTGTTAGGTCAGATAAGAGGATCCCATGTAATCAACACGGCCGAATCATAAATTAGTAGAACATTGATTAGTTTGGATAGAAGAGAGACAGAGAGTGTTTCATAGTCGGTTTGCTTATGTTTGGGTCGCCTCTAAAAGAGGCTATGTACGACCATGCAAGGCACAATTTTCTTCTCATCAGATTTGAGGAAAATATCAGAAAAGTATCATGTTCGGGCAGGCCGAATATATGTGTTCGTTCGCTAATATCTGAGAGATTTAGTTTCTGATATGTGCACAGTTTGACCTAATCGATTCCGTTTGTAAGTTGTATTCTCTGGTCTTCTTGCATATTGGTTGATCCGAAGAATCGTTCTGCTACTTTTTCTTACACTTCTATTGTGACGATCGTTCATCGACGTGTTCTTGCTATTTCACTGAGTAATGTGAAAGTTCGGGCCAACAAAAGACTGAACGCCAAGTCAAGTCACATCACACAGTTAACTGATATTGATAAATTCCTATTGAAATTAAATAAGCAAAGCATGTGCCATGTTTACTCCTAGGAACAATAGTTCCAACAAGAAATCAAATCTTGACAAGAAAATCCACACATCTATTTCCATTAGAACATGCTTAATCTAGGGGCGTGGGAGGCATTAAGAAAACACAAAACAATTTTGGCCCCTAAATCTAGAGGCTAGGAAGTCTAGGCTTTCCTCCATGTTCTCATGCCCAGTGCTTGAAAGGAACCTAAGTTATCACAAAACCAGTGAAAGGAACAAAGCAATACAAGTAAAATAGAAGCACAACCAGAAACTAAAATTGAAGCCACGAAGATGTATCTTGTTACTCTATTCACAACATTTTATGCACCTAAGGGAGAGGAAGGAACACCTAAGAACAATAGGCATGGGAGGCATCGGAGAAATTCCAAAACAAATATTGGACCCTAGTTGGACAGGGTCACACTAGTTTAGGCCTTCCTCCATGTGCACATGCCCAATGCTCTTACATACTCATTTCTTCCTCTTCCTGATTTGCCATCACTTCCCCATCATATAAAATCCAAATGCACACATTTGTTAAAATAATTACACAAGCAAATAGGAAAAATGAAGGAATACCTGAGAACAATAGGCATGGGATGCATCAGGAAAACACAAAACAATCTTTGCTCCTAAATTAAGTGGCCAAGAAATCTAGGCTTTCCTCCTTGTTCCCATGCCCACCACTCCGAGATACTCATGGCTTCCTTTTCCCTATTCTCTCTCAAGGCCTCATGATTTAAGCTTTACAATTTACTAAGCGTTCATCATGGAAACACTTCCTCATGAGGTTAATGGAAGGGGAAGGAGAGCCAAAGAACAACTAGAATAGGAAGGCAAGGGGAAACAATGACAAAAATATCCACCTCTGTCTCCAGAGTTTCCTCTATGTTCCCATTCTTTCCGCTCTTCGACTATTTCTTCCTCTTGCAAGCTCATATTGAAGGATTATTACACAGGAAGAAGCTTCAACTTGTGAGGTATATATATGTTGGGGATCGTAGCAGAAATTTAAAATTTTCTACGCATCACCAAGATCAATCTATGGAGTAATCTAGCAACGAGGGGAAGGGGAGTGCATCTACATACCCTTGAAGATTGCTAAGCGGAAGCGTTGCAAGAACGCGGATGAAGGAGTCGTACTCGCAGCGATTTAGATCACAGTTGATTCCGATCTAAGCGCCGAACAACGGCGCTTCCGCGTTCAACACATGTGCAGCCCGATAACGTCTCCTATGCCTTGATCCAGCAAGGGGAGAAGGAGAGGTTGGGGAAGACCCCGTCCAGCAGCAGCACGATGGCGGGGTGGTGGTGGAGGAGTGCGGGACTCCAGCAGGGCTTCGCCAAGCACTACGAGAGACGAGGAGGGAGAGGGGTAGGGCTGCGCTAACAGGGAGATTGAATCGTGTGTTGGGCTGCCCCTTTGCCTCCACTATATAAAGGGGGAGAGGGAGGGTTGCGCCCCCACCTAGGGTTCCCACCCCAAGGGGTGCGGCAGCCCTAGATCCCATCTAGGGTGGCGGCCACAAGGGGGAGAGGGGGAGGTGCACCTGTGGTGGGCCTTAGGGCCCATCTGCCCTAGGGTTTGCCCCCTTCTCCTCTTGGAGGCGCCTTGGGCCTTGGTGGGAGGCGCCCCAGCCCACCTAGGGGCTGGTCGCTTCCCACTATTGGCCCATGTATGCCTCCGGGGCCCGTGGCCCCTCCCGGTGGACCCCCGGACCCCTCCGACCAGTGATGCCCGGAACACTTCCGGTGGCCAAAATCATACTTCCTATATATCAATCTTTACCTCCGGACCATTCCGGAACTCCTCGTGACATCCGGGATCTCATCCGGGGCTTCGAACAACATTCGGTAACCGCGTACATACTTTCCCTATAACCCTAGCATCATCGAACCTTAAGCGTGTAGACCCTATGGGTTCGGGAGTCGTGCAGACATGGCCGAGACAACTCTTCGGTCAATAACCAATAGCGGGATCTAGATACCCATGTTGGTTCCCACATGCTCCACGATGATCTCATCAGATGATCCACGATGTCAAGGATTCAATCAATCCCGTAAAGAATTCCCTTTGTCTATCGGTATGATACTTGCTCGAGATTCGATCGTCGGTATCCCAATACCTTGTTCAATCTCATTACCGGCAAGTCTCTTTACTCGTTCCGTAACACATCATCCCGTGATCAACTCCTTGGTCACATTGTGCACATTATGATGATGTCCTACCAAGTGGGCCCAGAGATACCTCTCTGTTACACGGAGTGACAAATCCCAGTCTCGATTCGTGCCAACCCAACAAACACTTTCGGAGATACCCGTAGTGTACCTTTATAGCCACCCAGTTATGTTGTGACGTTTGGCACACCCAAAGCACTCCTACGGTATCCGGGAGTTGCACAATCTCATGGTCTAAGGAAATGATACTTGACATTAGAAAAGCTTTAGCAAACGAACCACACGATCTTGTGCCAGGCTTAGGATTGGGTCTTCTCCATCACATCATTATCCTAATGATGTGATCCCATTATCAACGACATCCAATGTCCATGGTCAGGAAACCGTAACCATCTATTGATCAATGAGCTAGTCAACTAGAGGCTTACTAGGGACATGGTGTTGTCTATGTGTCCACACATGTATCTGAGTTTCCTATCAATACAATTCTAGCATGGATAATAAACAATTATCATGAACAATGAAATATAATATAATAATAACAAATTTATTATTGCCTCTAGGGCATATTTCCAACAGTCTCCCACTTGCACTAGAGTCAATAATCTAGTTCACATCGCCATGTGATTAACACTCATAGGTCACATCGCCATGTGACCAACATCCAAAAGTCTACTATACTCAATGATCTAGTTCACATCACTATGTGATAAACACTCAAAGAGTTCTGGGTTTGATCATGTTATGCTTGTGAGAGAGGTTTTAGTCAACGGGTCTTTCCATATTCAGATCCCTATGTATTTCGCAAAACTTTATGTCTTGTCGTAGAGGCTGCTACCACGTTCCATTTGGAGCTATTCCAAATTGTTGCTCCATTACACGTATCCGGTATCTCTACTCAGAGCTATCCGGATAGGTGTTAAGCTTGCTTAGAGGTAACTCTTTACGTCGAACTCTTTATCACCTCCATAACCGAGAAACATTTCCTTATTCCTCTAAGGATAATTTTGACTGCTATCTGGTGATCCACTCCTAGATCACCTTTGTACCCTCTTGCCAGACATGTGGCAAGGTACACATCAGGTGCGGTACTCAGCATGGCATACCGTATAGAGCCTATGACAAAAGCATAGGGGACGACCTTCGTCCTTCCTCTTTCTTCTGCCGTGGTCAATCTTCGAGTCTTACTCAACTTCACACCTTACAAATCAGGTAAGAACCACTTCTTTGACTGATCTATTTTGAACTCCTTCAAAAACATGTCAAGGTGTGCATTCTTTGGAAGTATCATCGGGCGTTTTGATCTATCTCTATAGATCTTGATGCCCAATATGTAAGCAGCTTTATCCAGGTCTTCCTTTGAAAAACACTCTTCAAACAACCCTTTATGCTTTCCAGAAATTCTACATTATTTCGGATCAACAATATGTCATCCACATATACTTATCAGAAATGTTGTAGTGCTCCCACTCACTTTCTTGTAAATACAAGTTTCTTGCAAACATTGTATAAACCTAAAAGCTTTGATCACTCCATCAAAGCATATATTTCGATTCCGAGATGCTTGCTCTAGTCCATAGAAGGATTGCTGGAGCCAGCATACCTTTTAGCATCCTGAGGATCGACAAAACCTTTTATTGTATCACATACAACCTTTTCTTACGAAAACTGGTAAGAAAACTTGTTTTGACATCCATCTGTCAGATTTCATAATCGAAAAATACAGCTAATGCTAACATGATTCCGACGGACTTAAGCATCGCTACGGGTGAGAAATTCTCATCGTAGTCAACTCCTTGAACTTGTGAAAAGACTCTTTCCCACAAGTCGAGCTTCATAGACGGTAACATTACCGCCCACGTCCGTCTTCTTCTTAAAGATCCATTTATCTCAATGGCTTGCCGATCATCGGGCAAGTCCACCAAAGTCCATACTTTGTTCTGATACATGGATCCTATCTCGGATTTCATGGCTTCTAACCATTTGTCGAAATACGGGCCCACCATCGCTTCTCCATAGTTCGTAGGTTCATTGTTGTCTAACAACATGATATCTAAGACAGGATTACTGTACCACTCAGGAGTAGTACATATCCTTGTCGACCTATGAGGTTCGATAGCAACTTGATCTGAAGCTTCATGATCACTATCATTAACTTCCTCTTCAACAGACATAGGCGCCACAGAAAACATCTTTCTGTGTTGCATCACTCTCTGGTTGAAGTAAAGGTTCGACAACCTCATCAAGTTCTATCTTCCTCCCACTCAATTCTTTCGAGAGAAACTCCTTCTCGAGAAATGACCCGTTCTTAGCGACAAACAATTTGCCCTCGGATCTGAGATAGAAGGTATACCCAACTGTCACCTTTGGGTATTCTATGAAGATGTGTTTATCCGCTTTTGGGTTCGAGCTTCTCCGGCTGAAGCCTTAAGCATCGCAGCCCCAAACATTAAGAAACGACAACTTTGGTTTCTTTCCAAACCAATGTTCATATTACGTCGTCTCAACGGACTTAGATGGTGTCCTATATAAAGTGAATGCAGCTGTCTCTAACGTATAACCTCAAAATGAAAACGGTAGATCAGTAAGAGACATCATAGATCGCACCATATCTCATAAGGTTCGATTACGACGTCCGGACACACCATTACCCTGTGGTGTTCCAGGTGGCTTCAACTGTGAAACAATTCCACAATGTCTTAAGTGTTTACCAAACTCATAACTCATAAATTCTCATTGATCAGATCGTAGGAATTTGATCTTCTTGTTATGATGATTCTTAACTTCACTCTGAAATCGCTTGAACTTTTCAAACGTTTCAGACTTGTGCTTCATTAAGTAAATATACCTATATCTACTCAAATCGTCAGTGAAGATGAGAAAATAGCGATATCCACCGCACGCTTCAATTCTCATTGGATCACACGCATCAGCATGTATGATTTCCAACAAGTCACTGCCCGTTTCATTGTACCTGAAAACGAGGTCTTAGTCATCCTGCCCATGAGGCATGGCTTGCATGTGTCAAGCGATTCAAAATCAAGTGACTCCAAACATCCATCGATATGGAGTTTCTTCATGCATCTTACGCCAATATGACCTGAGCGGCAGTGCCACAAGAAAGTGGTACTATCATTATTAACTCTACATCTTTTGGCGTGAACATGTGTATTACCATGACCGAGATTCAATGAACCATTCACATAGGGTGCATGACCATGAAAGGTATTATTCATGTAAACAGAATAACCATTATTCTCTAACTTAAATGAATAACCGTATTGCAATGAACATGATCTAATCATATTCATGCTCAACGTAGACACCTGATAACATTTATCTAGGTTCAATACTAATCCCGAATGTAGATGGAGCGTGCGATGGTGATCTTATTAACTTTGGAAACACTTCCAACACACATCGTCACCTCGCCCTTTGCCAGTCTTCGTTTAGTCCGTAGCTTTTGCTTCAAGTCACCAATAATAGCAACTGAACCGGTATCCAATACCCAGGTACTACCAGGAGTACTAGTGAGGTACACATTAATAACACGTATATACTTTGAAGTTGCCAGCCTTCTTATCTACCATGAATTTGGGGTAATTCCGCTACTAGTGACCGTTCCCCTTACAATAGAAGCACTTAGTCTCGGGTTTGGGTTCAACCTTGGGTTCCTTCACTATAGCGGCAACTGGTTTGCAATCCATGAAGTTTCCCTTCTAGCCCTTGCCCTTCTTGAAACCAGTGGTCTTGTTAAACACTTGATGCTCCTTCTTGATTTCTACCTTTTGCGGTCTTAAGCACCGCGAACAGCTCCGGGATCAACTCCATCCCTTGCATGTCATAGTTCATCACGAAGATCTAGTAGCTTAGTGATAGTGGCTAGAGAACTCTATCAATCACTATCTTATCTGGAAGTTTAACTCCCACTTGATTTAAGTGATTGTAGCACCCAGACATTCTGAGCACATGCTCACTAGCTGAGCTATTCTCCTCCATCTTGTTGGCAAAATAACTTGTCAGAGGTCTCACACATCTCAACATGGGCATGAGCCTGAAATCCCAATTTCAGCTCTTGGAACATCTCATATGTTCTATGGCGTTCAAAACGTCATTGGAATCCCGATTCTAAGCCGTAAAGTATGGTGCACTAAACTATCAAGTAGTCATCAGAATGTGTCTGTCAGGTGTTCACAACATCCACAGACGACGTTGTAGGGGTTTGCACATCGAGCGGTGCATGAAAGACGTAAGCCTTCTGTGTAGCAGTGAGGACACTCCTCGGACTATGGACCTAGTCCGCATCATTGCTTACAATATCTTTCAACTTAATCTTTCTCTAGGAACATATTGAAACAGGGAGCTACAACGTGAGCTATGTATCTACAACATATTTGCAAAGACAATTTAGACTATGTTCATGATAACTGAGTTCATCTAATCAAATTATTTAATGAACTCCCACTCAGATAGACATCCCTCTAGTCATCTAAGTGAAACATGATCCGAATCGACTAGGCCGTGTCCGATCATCACGTGAGACGGACTAGTCATCAACGGTGAACATCTCATGTTGGTCGTATCTTCTATACGACTCATGTTCGACCTTTCGGTCTTCCGTGTTCCGAGGCCATGTCTATACATGCTAGGCTCGTCAAGTCAACCTAAGTGTTTCGCATGTGTCCCGAGGCCATGTCTGTACATGCTAGGCTCGTCAACACCCGTTGTATTCGAACGTTAGAATCTATCACACCCGATCATCACGTGGTGCTTCGCAACAACGAACCTTCACAACGGTGCACAGTTAGGGGGAACACTTTTCTTGAAATTTTAGTGAGGAATCATCTTATTTAAGCTACCGTCATTCTAAGCAAATAAGATGTAAAACATGATAAACATCACATGCAATCAAATAGTGACATGATATGGCCAATATCATTTTGCTCCTTTTGATCTCCATCTTCGGGGCTCCATGATCATCGTTGTCAGCGGCATGACACCATGATCTCCATCATCGTGTCTTCTTGAAGTTGTCTCGTCATCTATTACTTCTACTACTATGGCTAACGCTTTAGCAATAAAGTAAAGTAATTACATAACGTTTATGTTGACACGCGGGTCATAAATAAATTAAGACAACTCCTATGGCTCCTGCCGGTTGTCATACTCATCGACATGCAAGTCGTGATTCCTATTACAAGAACATGATCAATCTCATACATCACATATATCATTCATCACATCCTTTTGGCCATATCACATCACACGACACATGCTGCAAAAACAAGTTAGACGTCCTCTAATTGTTGTTGCAAGTTTTTACGTGGCTGCTATAGGTTTCTAGCAAGAACGTTTCTTACCTACGCGAAAACCACAACGTGATATGCCAATTTCTATTTACCCTTCGTAAGGACCCTTTTCATCGAATCTGATCCGACTAAAGTGGGAGAGACAGACACCCGCTAGCCACCTTATGCAACTAGTGCATGTCAGTCGGTGGAACCAGTCTCACGTAAGAGTACGTGTAAGGTCGGTCCGGGCCGCTTCATCCCACGATGCCGCCGAATCCAGATAAGACTAGTAACGGCAAGTAAATTGACAATATTGACACCCACAACTGCTTTGTGTTCTACTCGTGCATAGAAACTACGCATAGACCTAGCTCATGATGCCACTGTTGGGGATTGTAGCAGAAATTTAAAATTTTCTACGCATCACCGAGATCAATCTATGGAGTAATCTAGCAACGAGGGTAAGGGGAGTGCATCTACATACCCTTGTAGATCGCTAAGCGGAAGCGTTGCAAGAACGCGGATGAAGGAGTCGTACTAGCAGCGATTCAGATCACGGTTGATTTCGATCTAAGCGCCGAACAACGGCGCCTCCGCGTTCAACACACGTGCAGCCCGGTGACGTCTCCTACGCCTTGATCCAGCAAGGGGAGAAGGAGAGGTTGGGGAAGACCCCGTCCAGCAGCAGCACGACGGCGTGGTGGTGGTGGAGGAGCGTGGGACTCCAGCAGGGCTTCGCCAAGCACTACGAGAGACGAGGAGGGAGAGGGGTACGACTGCGCCAACAGGGAGATCGAATCGTGTGTTGGGCTGCCCCTTTGCCTCCACTATATATAGGGGGAGAGGGAGGGCTGCGCCCCCACTTAGGGTTCCCACCCCAAGGGGTGCGGCAGCCCTAGATCCCATCTAGGGTGGGGGCCACAAGGGGGAGAGGGGCAGGCGCACCTGTGGTGGGCCTTAGGGCCCATCTGCCCTAGGGTTTGCCCCTTCCCCTCTTGGAGGCGCCTTGGGCCTTGGTGGGAGGCGCCCCAGCTCACCTAGGGACTGGTCCCTTCCCACTATTGGCCCATGTATGCCTCCGGGGCCCGTGGCCCCTCCCGGTGGACCCCCAGACCCCTCCGGTGGTCCCGGTACACTACCGGTGATGCCCGGAACACTTCCGGTGGCCAAAACCATACTTCATATATATCAATCTTTACCTCCGGACCATTCCGGAACTCCTCGTGACGTCCGGAATCTCATCCGGGACTCCGAACAACATTCGGTAACCGCGTACATACTTTCCCTATAACCCAAGCGTCATCGAACCTTAAGCGTGTAGACCCTACGGGTTCGGGAGTCATGCAGACATGGCCGAGACAACTCTCCGGTCAATAACCAATAGCGGGTTCTAGATACCCATGTTGTTTCCCACATGCTCCACGATGATCTCATCAGATGAACCACGATGTCAAGGATTCAATCAATCCCGTATACAATTCCCTTTGTCTATCGATACGATACTTGCCCGAGATTCGATCGTCGGTATCCCGATACCTTGTTCAATCTCGTTACCGGCAAGTCTCTTTACTCATTCCGTAACACATCATCCCGTGATCAACCACTTGATCACATTGAGCTCATTATGATGATGCATTACCGAGTGGGCCCAGAGATACCTCTCCGTTACACGGAGTGACAAATCCCAGTCTCGATTCGTGCCAACCCAACAGACACTTTCGGAGATACCCGTAGTGTACCTTTATAGCCACCCAATTACGTTGTGACGTTTGGCACACCCAAAGCACTCCTACGGTATCCGGGAGTTGCACAATCTCATGGTCTAAGGAAATGATACTTGACATTAGAAAAGCTTTAGCAAACGAACTACACGATATTGTGCTAGGCTTAGGATTGGGTCTTGTCCATCACATCATTCTCCTAATGATGTGATCCCGTTATCAACGACATCCATGTCCATGGTCAGGAAACCGTAACCATCTATTGATCAACGAGCTAGTCAACTAGAGGCTTACTAGGGACATGGTGTTGTCTATGTATCCACACATGTATCTGAGTTTCCTATCAATAAAATTCTAGCATGGATAATAAACGATTATCATGAATAATGAAATATAATATTATAATAACTAATTTATTATTGCCTCTAGGGCATATTTCCAACAATATAGGCCTCTTATGAAGTGCTCTAGAGTGTAAATTGTGCTCAACCTTGTAAGGGGAGTGCTGAAATCAATGAAAAGTTGAAAACAAATGCATATATGTATGGTGCACCATAGTGTAATATTGAATGACACTGGACCATGAAACACTTATTGCTAATATGGGCACATGGTGGGAGGATTTTCGGAGATCTTTCTATCATGCATAGCTTAAGAGAAAAAGATTTTTCATTGACGCTGAACTTGCATTTACAACAAGTTGGAAGATAATAAAGCATACGGTCCTTCAATACATTTTCCAAGAGCAAGGTGGACGAAGAGAGAATAATCCATGTGATGGAAGATCACCAGAATCAAGCAAATAAATGTCAAGAATCAAGCAAATAAATGTCAAAACTACAAACCACTATGGAATGCCTTGGACTAGGAACTAGTACAGGACCCCCAATTATCGGCGCGCATAAGTGCTTACTAGCATTGTTTGGTCGGCGCACTGCTAGTAGGACGTCGCTGGTAAGAGGATACTAGCGGAGCACAGGTCGAACACTGCTGGTAAGGTAGAAACTAGCAGCGTTCAACGAGTGCATGCTGCTGTTAGGTCCCGATCTAGTAGCGTTCGTTTTCCGCAGAGGGCGCGAAGGGACCATGGCAAACCGACATGACAACCTTATCCGGACGCATGACTATCCACTATGCCACACATCTCGCACAACCGACTAGCTGGGCGTCCGCACAGCCGGCTAAACCGGTGTCACGGCCAGCTGAACGGGCGGCGCACAACTAACTAGATGTAGAGCCGGCGCATAACTGGCTGGATGCAAAGCCCGAGCAAGCAGTGCTCACTTGACACACGTGCCAGCGTAGGGATAACGATATATGCGAAAACAAGCCCCAAGCACCAGTCGGTGATGCGACCACAACGAACCCCCACCCATTGCGTGTGGACCAGCCCAGCGCAGGGCGTACACGCCGCGAGGTGGGCACAAGCATGGCTTCACGCACAAGAAAGCGCGTGGTCCCTCACTTGTGGGCATGACGGAAACCACCCAATTGTGGCGGGCCCGGGCATGCTGGATGGTCCACCCGTCATGGACCGCCCAGCCGCATCGCATAGGTCCGTGCCGCTCGGGCGGATGAGACGGCACAGAGCACCCCCAAGTATCCCCCACGGCATGCCGCCGAGCAATGGACTGCTCGGACGTGCTGTTCGCCCACCAAGAGCCCGTGGAGGCGGGTACACCAGCATCCTTTATAGGAGTATAATAGTTAAAAGTACATTACTGGCCAATCATAAAAAAGAGAAATAGACTAGAAAATCCTACAAAAAATCTGTAACATCTAACAATCTATTTGATACATCACTAAATCACGACCACCTATTCTTACTAATAGAAATAGAAATTTGAGCCAATTACCCACCTTTGCATGTAACATAAAACCTTTTCATTTTTCTCTTCCCATGACAACTACTTTAATAAATAAAAAAATCTACCAAAAACCTTAACTATATATAAAAAAATACCGTGCCACTGTTAAAATAAAAATAAAAGTTTCCGCTTCCTTCCTGATGTGGCTCTGTGATCTGCAGATGACGCCCTTATGATGTCCTTAATGCACACAACCACCAACCTCTCCTGATTCTCTACTTCCCACCCGATCACATGCTAGCTTCGTCGATCTTCGGGAACTGTGAGGAGTTTTAATCTGAAAAGTTGTGACAAACTTCTTTTTTTTGTTTCTCCCAAATAAAATAACATTTGAACTTGAAACTTTGCTGATCAACATCACACTAGTACCACCACGTGTAGAAATCTTCTCAAAATTTGGAGGAACAAAAGTATTTTAAAATGATGGAACTTATTTAAAATTTGAATTTTGACAAATTTATGTTCATAAAAAGACGAATACATTTTATGCACAAGAGTGACACTTGTGTATCATTGACCTGCAAAGTTTCAAGGTCAAATACTCTCTTGTTTGAAAGAAACAAGAACTCTCTCTCTCTCTCACTACATATATATATATATATATATATATATATATATATATATATATATATATATATATATATATATATATATATATATAACACAGATCTTGGTGCAAATTTGATGGCCTAGATAGAAGGTGTAGCTACATGGGAGTATGGAAAATCCACATTCGGTTAAGGGGTGCATGGCTGATGCGAACTCGAACTCCATGGAGTCGTCCAGCGTTGCGGCCAAGTCCTCCATGGATTCCTATTCTCAGGTCTTGCTCGGTGCACGTTAGCTACCTCACTAGTATTCTTCTCTCTCCCTTAGCTTCTGACTTGGCCATGCCCATCAACAGGTAGTTCCTTCCTCTCCCTTGTGATGATTCCAGCTTCGCACACATTTTTTGTTTTCGACACACGGTTTTATTTATATATTGTATGTGATGCATCAATCACGCACATTTTTTCTCGTGTGTGCGATAGGGGGGATTAATAGCACTAGCCTATAGTAGTGGCTCCACCACCGGCAACTGCTACCAACGGCCTCATGCCATATCTAGCAAGGGGAGGCCCGAATCTACCACCATCAGCATCCCCATGACCAGCTCGAGTGGACGAGGCTTTGCCGGGATGAGGCTCCACCGTCGGGAGGACGCCAGACAGCCGGAGGTCAGGGTGGGTGGATGGACGAGGTGGATCGTATGGAGGAACCACGACACACCGGGAAACCACTGGTGATGACAATGTGGAGGAACCGCGGGGGTCACGAGGGCAAGGAGGAACCAAAAGGCACCTATATTATCCTGGGAGATCGTGTGAACATTAACATGCTAAGAAAGATAAATATAAAAAGAGAACATACCAAATCTGCCAACCAAAGAGTCCAAGTCAACTTTATATTTGACATGGAAACAATTGTAGGGTGCTCTCAACTCTCAAGCCAATTGTTAGTTTGTCACGAGATTGATATGTTAGCTACGTGATGGTTTGTCCTCTTAAGTGGTTGATAGTTCTATTGTTCAAAACTCAATAGTAGTAGGACCGTGAACTATCTGATCTTAATCGAGGTCGCACTAGACTAGCGACGTTTTTCTCCAAAGCGGGTTCATCTAATGCTTGGCCTGCGTTTAGATCTAGAACAAGTTAGCTTCATGCTCCTGCAGGCCTCATCGTTCATCTCTGTAGCATCACCTTGAGTTGTCTTCTTCTGAGAACATGTTAGCTCACTGCTAAGAAACTGTATGTGCGTTCTTATTTTGATGAAGAATCAATTCATGGGGATTCAGCCTATAAGTTACTCTAGTCATCCCGAATATTGCAATTCTTACATGTTCATGTTATGTTTTCATATTCCCTTCCACGGTTTGTTCCAACTCTCGAGCATGTGTATTACTTGCTCTCTTAGTATCAAGTAGCTCTAGAGTATCAATGTCGTAGTATCTTCCTGGTATTCTTATATGTGCATTTATCATTGTGGCTCGTCAGCAATCAGGCTGCCACCGGCCACCTACCACCTACCATCGTGGCTCGTCAGCAATCATGGCTCGTAAAGTTATATTATGATTCTCCTTGTTCTTGCAATGTAACTAAATTATTGGGGACATTGTTGCTACAAAAAATAATGTATAGTTTCATTGTCATTATTATGAATTTCTTATATCTTACATCGTTGTGCATAAAAATTGAACTCTGCATACCCACGTCGGAAATCCCAGCTCTGCCATTGGGCAAGAATTTTGGATTTTCTCCATGTTCCCATGACCACGGCCGGCTCTTAGACCCTCTTTTCTTCCTCTCCCCGACTCACTTCCACCGCTTTATCATCTGAAACACCATATGCATTTGTACTTTCCACCTTCTCTGGTCAAAATATTTAGGCTAACCAAAAGGAAGAGGAAGGAGTGCCTAAGATCGATAGGAATACGAGGCATCGGGAAAACACAAAGCAAATTTGTACCTCTGACACTGAAGGAAAACTTGAGCTCTAGACTTTATTCTATTATCCTATTCCCAATGCTCTTAGAGTTTCTCTCGCCCTCTTCTTGGCTCGTTCTTGCGCCCTTGAACTACACACCTTTAACTATAGAAATCTCATATTATTGAACAATGTTCTGAAGTAGGCCTCTACTGCATTGCTCTATTAAGCACATATACTCTGTCGGTAAAGCAACTAAATCAATTGACCTACTGCATGCATGTTGCACCATATAGCACTGGAGTCACTGATGTCGTGGACACATAACACTCAATGTAAAATAGTCTAACCCCGGGTGGTTCATTTATAAGAAGGGAAAGGAAAGCGAACCACTCTATTGGATTCTTGTTAGGAGTGAGCAGGGAGAGTGGAGAACATGACACATCACATATGTGCACAAAATTTCCACAAGCATCGCACTTCACGACCCGGTTGACAAGTAACCTCCAACTAACATATATCTCATGGATTTTCATTCCAATCACAAACAAGCACAGTGATATGACCATAGACCATACTATTCCATATACGTTGCAGGTTTGCGCTTTTTGTATCGAGCCCCCATCAATAGAACCAAAGAAAGAAGAGGTCAAATTGGTTATGTACCAATTCATATTGCTTCATGTGTGCAGTCAAGATTATCGGGTCCAGGTGTTTTTAACGCATGGAGTTTAATCCATAAGGCTTTGATCCGATCGGTGCAAGATGATAAGTTTTCGTTTGATCTGGAGTCGCTACCACATCGAACGTTTTTGTTTGATCAATTCGATGGTTTACAGGGAACGTTTCGTTCAATCTGAGAGCCACCCAGATTGAATGTCCGTTCGTTATTGGGGTCCTTTAGTTTTTTGGAGTCAGAAGGTCGCCTGCATGGAGTACTAGTCACATTATTTGTTAGTCTATCTAATTTTGTTAGGTAAGATAAGAGGATCCTATGTAATCAACGTGGCCGAATCATTAATTAGTAAAACCTTGATTAGTTTGGATAGAAGATAGAAAGAGAGCGTTTCGTAGTTAGTTTGCTTCTGTTTGGGTCGCTTCTAAAAGAGGCTAGGTACGATCATGTAAGGCACAATTTTGTTATGATCGGAGTTGAGGAAAATATAAGATGTTTGGGCGCGCCAAATATATGTGTTCATTTGCTAATATCTGAGAGATTTAGTTTCTACTACGCGGACGGTTCGATCTTCCGTAAATTGTATTCTTTGATTTTCTTGCATATTGGTTGATCCATATAGATTGCAGGTCTGAGCTTGTTGTATCGATCCCCCATCCACAATTCATATTGTTTCATGTGTGCAGTCAAATTTATCGGGTCCTGGTGATTTTAATGCGTGGAGTTTAATCCATACGACTTTGATCTGATAGGTGCAAGAGGCAAAGTTTTCTTTCAATCTGTAGTTGCTACCAGATGAAACGTTTTCATTAGATCAATTTGATGGTTCACAAGGGACGTTTCCTTCGATATGAGAGCTAGCCAGATCGAACTTCTATTCGTTATCACTACTAGGGAAAACCTTATACACAGAATCTTAGCAGCAACGCGGCATAAAAACAGGTGCTGCTTCTAAGTAGTAGCAGCGCGGCTACGGAAAGCTCCCTACTGGCGCAAACTTAGCAGTAGCGCGTGACGCTTAAACCGCGTTGCTACAAAAATCCACCGACAGTACACAACGACATAAGTTTACCAGTAGCGCGGTGCCGGGGAGCGCGCTGCTGCTAATGCCATAGTAGCAGCGCGCTTTTTTGTCACCTCGCTGCTGCTAATTTTGAAAATGTGCACAGGTTTGGCCCGTTTAGCAGTAGCGCGTGACAGGAAAGCGCGCTATTGCTACGCTCTTAGTAGCAGCGCATTTTCTCTCCCGCGCTACTGCTAAGACGCAGGACCCACCACCTTTTCCACCTCCCCCTCCCCATCTCCTCTCCTCCCTTTCCCATACCCTCCCACATCCTCCCTCTCTCACTCTTCTTCTTCCTCAATACTTCTCCCCCCATTACTCTCCCTCTTCTACCTACCTTTCTCTCTCTTCATTACTCCTAGCTATAACTACACCACCTCCATTAATTCATCTCCTTTCTCTTTTTCCTCCCCCCTCCACTAGTTGAAGTTGTCTCCTCCCAAATTAGCTAGCTAGGTAGATGTAGAATTTAGTTAAGTGACCTATTTGCCCCCTAACTAGATCTTTCTTTGTCAAGAAGAGCTTTGTGCACTTTTGACCTCCCTACATCATCATCTCCACCGTGTGCTCGATCTCGAGATAGAGGTGTGATTAATATTTCATGCTTTTGCAAAATGGAAATATGTTTATGCATGTGTGTGTGATATTTTTATGGAAATTGTGTGTGTGGCATGAGTTGACGCCAAATTGTGCATTTGAGTTGCCTATGTTTTGCCGAAATGTCGATTTATTTCCGTTTTGGTGAATTCCGGGCAAACTCTAGATCTATATATGTCCTACTTTTAAGGAAGGTCATGCCGAATTTTTGTATGACTTTGATGAATGCACGCATTTTTCTAATCAATTTGTTTATTATTACCGTGCAGAGTTCACGATGGTCAGTGGAATGATGGTGGACAGGTGGTTGCGGTCGGCGGTGAAGGACATGAAGGAAAATAACCTGACAGAGGTTTTATGTCCATGTCAAAAATGCAAAGGAATAGTTTGGCTTGACCCCCATGTCGATGGTCGTGTCGAAGCGCACCTGCTCATGACTGGTTTCATGGATGGCTATACTCGATGGATAACTGAAGATGAGGATGACGATGTTGAGGATGCCGACGGGGCAGGCAATGATGACACGGGGCGAGACGAAGAGATGATCGATAATGGCGGCGGGGAAGAGGCCAGACATGGCGGCGGAGAAGGGGCCGGACATGGTGGCGGAGAGAACGACATGGACTCCACGCAACAGAGTTCGTCGGTACTAAGTTCAATCGTGCGGGACCCTCATGTTCAAGCATTGCTTCGCAAGGAGACGAGTACTGAGAGAGCTGCTTCTAGAGAGGAGGCTAAGCTGGAGCAACTGGTGGTAGACTCGACCACTCCATTGCATGATGGTTGCAATCCTGAGGTGACCCGCTTGAGTTTCACGCTCCAAGTGCTGAAGACGAAGGCTAAAAACAAATGGACCAACACTAGCCTCGATGAGCATCTCAAGTACCTAAAGGATGTTCTTCCCAAGGGTAATCTATGTCCTAGTAGTGTTGATGAGGCCAAGAAGATCGTGTGCCCTCTTGATATGCCACACATTAGATACCATGCATGCATCAACGATTGCATAATTTATCGGAAGGAGCACGCGGAAAAAACAAGTTATCCGGTGTGCAATGCTTCTCGATACAAGAAGGCCGGGAAGAAATGTCCCGAGAAAGTGGTATGGTACTTACCGATCACTCCCCGTCTCCAGAGATATTTTGTAGATCCCAAGGAAGCAAAGCTAATGCGCTGGCACGCGGAGAGGAAGAAGCCCGACGATGGAGATGATCCGAAGCTGAGACACGTCAAGGATGGAAGCCAGTGGAGAGCGTTGAACAACTTCTATCGGTATTTTGAATGTGATGCAAGGAACATCGTGCTCGGCGCGTGTACCGATGGCATGAATCCGTTTGGCAAGTAGAGCACCAACCATTGCACATGGCCCGTGTTTGTATGGATGTACAACCTCCCCCCTGGTTGTGCATGAAATCGAAGTACATTCACATGAGCATGCTTATTCAAGGGCCGAAACAACCAGGAAATAATGTTAATTTGTATCTGGGGCTACTTCAGGAGGAGTTAGACACGTTATGGAAAACACCGGCCAAGACATGGGATGCCAGCAAAGGCGAGTATTTCAACATGAGAGCCGCCCTGATCACGATAGTGCACGACTATCTTGGTTATGGATATGTGGCAGGCCAGGTGTGCCATGGATATTGCGGATGCACGCGGTGCATGGATGATACGACGTCTCAGCAGCTAACGTCAAGGAAAGATGGCGGGTCTGGGAAAATCGTGTACATGGGGCATCGAAGATGGCTCGAACAGGACGACCCGTGGAGAAACCATGGAGATCTATTCAATGGTCACACTGAGCATCGAGGACCTCCACGTAAGCGGAGCGGTGCCGAAATCGATGAGCTGTTGAAAAACTGGAAGGAGCGCCCCGCGCCGGGAAAGACGATGAGAAAGGCGCCGGAGCCGCTGCTGAAGGTATGGAAGACGAGGTCTGTGTTCTGGGACTTGGAGTACTGGCACAAACTCGATACACCTCATTGCCTTGATCAAATGCATATATGTAAGAATGTCCTTGAGAGCTTGCTCACAGCACTGATGAACATGCCGGATAAGACCAAGGATGGGCCGAAGGCAAGAAAAGACTTGCAAGATTTGGAAATCAGGGAAGATCTACACATGCCGCCACGTAAAATGTTAGACGAGATATAGACGGAGACAGAGGCACGGGAGAAGAAGGGCAAGAAAATAAAGAATGAGGATTATTGCCCCCCTTCTTGCTTCACCTTAAGTCAGGCTGAGATCAATCAATTCTTTAAGTGCCTTACAGGAGTCAAAGTTAGTTCCGGTTACTGTGGCAAGATAAGTAGATATCTAGACACGGACAAGAAAAGGTTCAGCGGGATGAAGTCTCATGACTGTCATGTGATGATGACGCAGATATTACCTGTTGCCCTTAGAGGGATAATGGACAAGCACGTCCGTGACACGCTTATTGGTCTCTGCAACTTTTTCGACGTCATCTCTCGAAAGTCGATCAGTGTGAAGCAGCTCCGAAGGCTACAGGAAGAGATCGTTGTGATACTGAATGAGCTTGAGATGTACTTCCCGCCCGCGTTCTTTGACGTGATGGTGCATCTGTGTGTCCATATTGTGGATGACATAATAGACCTGGGGCCGTCATTCCTGCACAACATGATGCCGTTTGAGAGGATGAATGGGATCATCAAAGGATTTGTTCGTAACATGTCCCGTCCGGATATAAGCATCGTCCAGGGCTATTTGACACAAGAGTGCATCTCTTTCTGTGAGAATTTTCTATATGGCGCAGACCAACCGCCTGGTGTTAGTGTTGGTTTGCCCGTTAACAAGCACGATGGGAGGCTTGAAGGAGAAGGTCACTACAACGGTCGCAGGGAACTGCACGTGGCATACTCAGATCGACGCAGCGACTTTGACAGAGCAAACTTGGTAGTGCTACAACACCTAGACGAGGTAGATCCTTTCGTGGCACTGCACAAAGAAATTATCGCAAAGAAGTATCGTGACCGGGGGTATGCAGGACGAACGCCGAAGTTACTAGAGAGCACAACTCCACTTTCCTGCATTGGTTCAAAGAGCATATTATTGCTAATCCCCCGGAGGAGGGCTCTAAGGACGGATTGCTCATATACGCCTTAGCACATGGCCCCTCGCCCAACCTCGTAACCTATCAGGCATATGATATCAACGGATACACGTTCTACATGGAGGCCAAAGATATGGATAGTGACGAATATCAGAACTCAAGGGTGATGCTGGAATGCATGACCGGCAGCGACAACGGTGCAACTGAACGATTTTATGGAAGGGTCGAGGAGATCTGGGAGCTTGACTACTCTGGACTGCACAACACGACGATGTTCCGTGTCAGATGGGCTAAGAATGTCGAAAGAGAAAGCCGGATTTTCACTACCATGACTATACCCGACGCCAAGGGCGCTACCGTGAACGCTATCGCAAAAAACGAGCCATGGGTACACGCTAAGCACGTGACACAATGCTTCTTCATAACCGACCCATGCAATCCTAGTCGTGTTGTCGTGAGGAAAGGCAAAAGAAACATCATTGGAATGGATGGAGTCGCCAACGAGGAAGACTATGATCAGTACGGCAACCCAATGAGGGAAGATGACGATGATGATGAAGTATACGTCAAAAGAAGAATCAATACTACATTACCAAAGAAAAATCGTACTCCATGGAAAAGGTAAGGTCACAATGAGGGGCTCAATTATTCTTCGACGAATAAGAAGGGAAAGAAGCTGACTCAAAAACGAAAACGTCAGCGCTGAGGAATCGGTCAAATGATGTAATATATATATATATATATATATATATATATATATATATATGTTCCTATTTTGTATACACACTTAATTAGCCATTATTATGCATGGGTCCAATGATGTAATATATATATGTTCCTATTTTGTATACACACTTAGCCATTATTATGCAAGGGTCCAATGATGTAATATATATGTTCCTATTATGCTGAGGAAAAGAAAAAAGGGAAACTGGTTATAGCAGCAACGCTTTAGTGAAAAAGAGCTACATCTAGTCAAGGTAGCAGTAGCGGTTTCTGCAGAAAACCGCTACAGCTAGTCAAGGTAGCAGTAGCGGTTTCTGTAGAAAACTGCTACAGCTAGTCGAGGTAGTAGTAGCGTGTTTCATGTAAACGTGCTATTGCTACGTCCACTTAACCCAAAATTCTCCCTCTCCCTGCTTCATCCCGCCTCTTTTCCCCCAAATCCCCACTCTCTCTTCCCCGGCCCCGTCGCACCGCTGCGCCCGCCCCCGACCTCGGCGCGCTCGCCCCCGACCCCGGCGTGCTCGCCCCCGACCCCACCGCCCCGACCCCACCGCGCCCGATCCTGGCGCG
>NC_057806.1:19055678-19074739 GCF_018294505.1 Triticum aestivum
TCCCCTCCCAACCTCGGCCGTCGTCGGGCCTGCCTCCTCGCCCTGCACCCTCTGTAAACCACCCCCCTCTCTCTCTACTAGCTAGGGTTAATTTAATTAGGTTTTAGTTATGTTAATTAGGTTATCTATTTAGTTATGAATTTATATGCAAATTTGAATTGGACATGTGATATGTGGATATGTCATGTTTTGGACATGTCATGTTTTGGTAAATGATCCGAGTTGCCTATGTTATGCCGGAATGTTGATTCATTTCCGTTTCGGTGAATTTCAGGCGCTCGATATGTCCATTTTTTAGCAAAGGTCATGCCGGAATTTCCCATGTGAAAGTGCGTTATATTGACTAGAGGGGGGGGGGGTGAATAGGCAATTTTTATGAAAGTCTTCAAAACATGGAAGTTATGAAGACAAACAGGAGAGATATGCCTATTACTATGCAGCGGAAGGTAGACTACACTAGGCAAGTCATGGTCAAGTATTCAATAGAGTGAAATCACAGTGACAAATAGCTGCAGTGTAATAAGGATCAGGTAGGAAGATATTATGAAGCCAATCAGATCATATATTCACGTTGTGAAGACAAAAGATAGAGCAAACATGCAATGACTTCACAATGAGTAACAGTAAGTAAAAGGAAGTGAAGATGAAACCAGTGACTCGTTGAAGACAATGATTTGTTGGACCAGTTCCAGTTGCTGTGACAACTATACATCTGGTTGGAGCGGCTAGGTATTTAAACCTTAGGACACACAGTCCCGGACACCCAGTCCTGAACACGCAGCTCAGGACACCCAGTCCTCACCGTATTCTCCTTGAGCTAAGGTCACACAGACCTCGCCCAATCACTCTGGTAAGTCTTCAAGGTAGACTCCCAAACCTTCACAGACTTCGTTCACCGGCAATCCACAATGTCTCTTGGATGCTCAGAACGCGACGCCTAATCGGCTGGAGGATGCACAGTCCTCAAGTGTAATAAGTCTTCAGATCACTCAGCCAAGAAGACTTAAGTGATGCCCAATTCTCTCTGGCTCTGGGTGGTTAGGGCTTTATCCTCGCTAGGTATTCTCTCTCTCTCAAAGGCTTCAAGGTGGGTTGCTCTCAAACGACAAAAGCCGTGCACTAAATTTGAGCAGCCGACCGTTTGTGGTTATAGGGGGTGGACTATTTATAGCCACTTGGCAACCCGACCTGATTTGTCCGAAATGACCCTGGGTCACTAAGGAACTGACACGTGTTCCAACGGTCAGATTTCAAACCCACACGGTAACTTTACTTGGGCTACAAGCAAAGCTGACTTGTCCGACTCTGGACAAGATTTGCTCTCATAGTCTTCACTTGAAGACATAGGTTTTTAATTAGGCATCACTTCAGTCGTTCTGATTGGTTCTCTTGGACCCCACTTAACAATATGGTGGTTCCTATGACTCAACACAAATGAAAGAGAACTACGAAAGATCTAAGTCTTCGAGTTCCATAGGCTTCACGTGGTGTCTTCTCTTGTCATAGTCTTCAATGTGAATATCTTCATATACCACCATTGACTTCAATGTCTTCGTACATTTTTAGGGGTCATCTCTGGTAGTAAAACCGAATCAATGAGGGACTTCTACCTGTGTTATCCTGCAATTCTCACAAACACATTAGTCCCTCAACTAGGTTTGTCGTCAATACTCCAAAACCAACTAGGGGTGGCACTAGATGCACTTACAATCTCCCCCTTTTTGGTGATTGATGACAAACTAGTTGAAGTTTTGAACGGGGAATATAATCTGTGAAATTTGTAAAGGATAGGGAATTGTCTTCATAAGTTGCAAGGGCTCCCCCTAAAGATGTGCATGTATGTAATTTGCTTTTGGAATGCAAATGCACATGGCAGGTTGTACTTGTGGAGATCCACTTCAACTTATGATGACAATCCACTATGCATGTGAAAGTATATGAAGATAATGACATGCATAATGAAAAATGGACGTCTGCAGAATGATCTAAGTGCGAAATTTATCGTCGCACATGCGGAATTTATCATCGCAAAACAAGTTGGCAAATAAGTAGCAGACGACCATCGAGTTTAAGTGTTACAACTCAAAGAACCAAATGTAGCAAAATGAGAGTTGTAAGCACGAAGCAAAATATAGCAAAATATAAAGCACCCGCCCATATGGACCCGCTTGAAGACAACTCCATATGCTTCTCCCCCTTTTCAGTAAGGACCAAAAAGGTTTGAAGATATAGAGTTTCTACTCGTTGCCATGAGTAGCAGGGTCATTGGTGGAGTTTGGCGGTGCTGAAGAAGGTGGTGGTGAGGTAGCATCGTCTTCATCCTCGATAATGTTGGCAGTCACTGTGGCAGCAGATGAAGAAAACTCAGAGTCTTCAAGTGATGGTGTTCCTCGCAGCACAACCCTTCTAGGAGGTGTGGAGTCAAACTTGAATCGCTCAGTGAAGCCATCCTCTTGAAGATCAGCTTCAGAACACATCATCGTTAGCCCTTTCCATGTACGGCGACAGGTTTCATGGGTAACGAAAGCATTCTTGGTGGCAAGATTTCGAATGCGATTAACATCCACCAAGAGGCTTTTCATCTGACGCTTCAACCAGCCATGATGCCTATCCTATTTTTCATGAAGGGCCACAAGAAGCTCTCGGTCAGTGAGAACACGAGTGCGCTTCTTGGGTCTTGGAGCAGTTGTGCTGTCAGTGGCTAGTGCCAGCCAACGGATACACCCGAGAGACTTCTTCAATTCCTTTAATGTTTTGAGTGAAGCTCTGGTGTTCTGCATTCTGAAGACTTAGAGGTTGCTTGGCAGGCTCAGGATAGATGGCTTCAGCAGAGGTATCCACATCAGGCAAGAAGATACGATGGTTGCGGGCAGAGGGATGATACGAGATAGCAGAGTGAAGCTTGATCAGCCGCATGACCCAAGGGGCGTAGAACTTCAAACCAAACAGATCAGAGCCTGATGCAGCAAGTTGGCGTATGAAGAAGTCCTGTGCATTGAAGCATTTGCCATTAAGGATACAGAATATCAAAGTCTTCATTGCACCCTTGATCTTGGCATTTGGAGAGTGTCCTTTAATGGGCTAGAGAGTCCGCCTGATGATGTGATAGATGGTTCTTGGCAGATACTCAAGGTCTTCAACGAAGAATTCTGTGGGATAAGCAGCATCTTGGGGCAATGGCTTCATCATGCTGAGCATCTGACTCATATTAGGTTCAGGCCTCTGAAAGATGCTTTCAATAGCTTCAGTATGCAGCTGACAGTCTTGCTCGAAGAGATCGCCAGGAGTGGGCAAGCGAGTGAGCTCAATGATGTCAAATGCATTGGCTTCGTGATGAACATTGCCGGTCATCCACTCCAGGACCCAAGTCTTCAGATCTCTGTTGTACCCACGGATGTGGAGTGTGGCATAGAATTGGAGCAGCAGCTCTTCATTCCAATGCTCTTGGTCAGTTATGAATGGCAGCAGTCCCACTTGCTTGAAACAATCCAACGCTTCTTCTAGGCAGGGCAGACCAGCTATAGCTTCAACGTCAAGGCTCTTGTGTGGGAAGATGCGACCTTGGTTGTACAGTATGCATGAGTAATAGCTTCGCTGAGGATAGCTCCAGAACCGATCTGATGAAATCCGTTCCCTTGAGTAGGGGTTCTTGGAGCTATTGAAGAATGTATTGTCTACCCTGAAGCCATTGATGTTGAAGGAGCCAGGTGCTGATGCAGGACCTGGGAACCTTGGTAGTCTTGGGATTGGCTTCTGTACCTGAGGCATGTGCTCAACATGGTAGTCAAATTGGGGACCGGCAGCAGACTCAGGAACAGAAGTGTCAGGATCAGTGGCTTCGCTTTCTTCTGATGCTTTTGGTGAGGAGGGGTCCACATTAGCTTCACTGTTAGTTGTGGCAGCCTCACGATTTTCATCCTCCACTTGACGAGCTGGAGGGTCGGACACAGGCACGTTCTCCGTGAGAACTGCTTCTTGGTGAGACGGGGGGACTGGCGGTACTTCTTCGTCTTCGGCTGATGCAGCCGGAATGTCTTCAGCAGAGACTTGAGGCCTTGGACCTTTGTGAAGCCTGCGGAATGCAGACGACGCCTGTGGAGTTGGAGTGGGCTGGGCCTCATTGTCTTCTTCCTCTTGTGGGCGATCTGCCCATGAAGCATCCTGTGCGATTGGCGTCAGTGGACGACCAATGCTGATGAGTTCGCTGTTTTCAAACTGAGGAAGGACTGCACCATCTTCTACATTGTCATGATGACCAATGTCTTCAGCAGCGATGGGGTCAGCTGCTGGAATGTCTTCAGCTGCATGAGCCTCTGTGGAAGCAGGCTCATGGACAGTCAGTTGGGGGTCAGCTTCAGGATAGACCATAGAAATGGGTTCAACCATCAAGGGCTCTGTGGGAGCAGCCCGATCTTTCTTGGTCTTCCTTTTCTTCTTGGAGGGGCAGTTGGAGAGGCTTCAGAGTGTTTCCTCTTCCTGGCTTCAGCCTCGGCAGTTCTTGTCTTCTTGAGCTCTGAAGCGGTTGACCGGCTCTTTGGCTTCGAGCCAGTCATTGTAGTTGGGAAGACCATCGGAACTGCTTCCTGCCTTGGTGAGTCGGGTTCAGCCGTAGCAGGCTTCTTCTTCTTCTTCGCGGCCATCCTGGGGTCGATGCCAGGACGCCCAAGTGCCTTGCGCTTCTCAGCCTCATTATAGGCTTGCACACATCTGTCAGCCAAAGTCTTCATGCGCTCACGCGAACCTTGAGCTTCTGCACGTTTCTTCAGAAAAGCTTCCTTGAGCTCGTGCATCATGATTTTGAAGTTCTTCATATCTTGCACGCTGAGCTTGGCCATATGCTTCTTGAACTGAGCCTTTTCATAGTCAATCTTTTGCTTCAGCTCAACAACGCGCTGGGCGATGGCTAGTTCTGAAGCAATGGCCCCTTGGAAGGCGACACTGAGGCCAATGGGTAGCTGCAAATCATCAAAGCTGATGTTTGGCGTGTCAAACCACTCGTCAATGAAGTTGTGGATGATGGTGACGTCAAAGAGTGGCAGATCATTGAAGATTTCTGCTTCTTCTTTGCTCTTGATGAGTTGCTCAAGAGCGTCATCTGCAAGATCTTCGTTACTTGACAGATCAATGTCATCATTGCGCAGAATAGCAGCAGCTGTGAGCTCTTGGCCGGTATGTGGCTGAGGCATCTTGCTCTTCTGGGGCTTTGAGATGCGTGATACGTCTTCAGACTGCACACTGTCTTCAGGAGGTGCAGTTGCAAGTGGCTTCGCCCTAGAGATTTTCGGTGAAGATGCAGGCTTTGAAGCTTTAGGCTTCTTCATCTTCTTTGGCTTCAACACTGCAGGAGCTTCTTCTGATTCAGAGTCAGCTGGAGGCTCATTCACTGCAGTCCCTTGAACCAAGATGCGGGTAATGAGGCCTTCAAGGTTGGCATAAGGACCGATGACATTGGGTTCTGCCTCGCGTGTGCCATCTGCCCTTGGTGCGGAGGGACCAGGGTTGAAGTCTAACCCAAATTTCTTCTTGTTCTGCTTCGCTGAGTTTTGTGCAAACTAAAAGTTGCGCTTAAACAGATTGTCGTCACGACACCAGAGTAGTGACGACGGATGTGCATTTGCAGGCTGTGGCCCACGAACCATGCATGGATAGAAACCTTGGGCAATGGCTTCATCTCTGGACCTGGGTAGAAGATTCTTGTATAGGACGTCTCCCCATGGTCTTTTGATGGCACTTTTCTCAGCATACTCTTGGGTTGTGAAGCGGTATTTGAACCATTGTTCTGCCCAATAGCGTCGAATCCATTGGATTCGGGTCTTGCGCTGACTGTAATCCTCTTCAGGATCTGTCTTGTACATTTCTGCGAGTTCATCTGGCAGATCTCTGGATGTTCCGCCACGACGCTGTCTGCCCCACTTCCTTGCAGCTTTCTCTGAAGCCATAAACTTTAACTTGAAAGGCTTCAAGACGTTCAAAGGCTTCAAAGGCTTTCTCTTGCTGGACCAACATGAACTGGCTTCAGGAGAATTTATGTGATGCTGTAAGAATTCTGCAAATGAATGCAGACTATGAGAACCAAAGGATTCTCCCACGGACATGTACCTGTGACAGCATTAAGGTGCGAGGGAAGGGGAAGATGTCATATGCATTCTCAGAAGATTTTGAAGATAAATCAGTTTAGAAGACATTGACCTCATCGTGCGAAGACATTCACTCATAGATAAGAAGTTGGTTCTAGATTTGTATGAATCCACAGATCAGTACAAGTGAGGAATCTAACTAATTTGTGAAGCACAAGTGAATATACTAGGCATGTTATGAGATGCAGTATGAGAGAGATCTAACTTGTGTGAACAGAAACTGCTTGTGGTAGAAAGTGATAAGTTCATAGGATCAACAGGGGCCGTAAAAAGAAGTTTTATTTACCACATTGGGAACTGCTAGACGGAGTGGGAGATGAGGCCAAGCAGTTCAATCTTTCGTGCCCTAACTTGGCGATGGAGGACACCTACAGCGACGGCGGAGAGGACGATGTCCGCGATCGGCGTGAAGACGGCGTCGGAGAGGTTGCGGCAGCGAAGCGCTTCGTCGCCGGCGTCGTCGAGGGCTAGCGGTGGCGCTAGGGTTCGTGCGAGGGTGGAAGAAGGGATAATGACCGCTGTGAGTGTGTATTTATAGGTACAGGGGGGCACTGTGCTATTACACAGGTGCCCCTGGCGATTCGCATCTGAGTAACACGTGGCCATCATGCGGAATTTTGGGGGTTGTTCCACGTTCCACGCACGCCTGGATTGTCGGGTGGTCGTTCCTACTTCTCCAGATTTCATGTGGATGAATGAGCATTGAAAACGGACTTAAAGGTTGTCTCTGTGTCTTCTGCTGACAAGGGCGCAGAGAAGACATTCGACAGTTTCAATAGAATGCATATGACTTGGAGAGATAGAATTTGAGATAGAAAGCATAGAGAGATTAGGGTCCGATCACATTCACTTAGTTCAAAAGATTCAAACAAGAAGACATAGCTATAAGTGAATGCTGTAGAGGACAGAACACTAGTATATATATATATATATCTATATAATCAACATAGTGAAGATAATCATGAAGACATGTTGAGATTGAAGTCAAACCAGATGTGAAGACATTGCAAGGTAACGCCATGAGTGAAACACTTAAAATGGAACGTTTGGTGGTGGCGTTGCCCACCGTATAAGAAGTATTAGACCCAGACACGGCGCACAATTATCGTGGCGCTCCGAAGTCAAATTCCACATTAATGTATTCACACTTAGAATGTATGTCTTCATTGATTGAAGATATACGTTACTTCGTGTGTTTCACATCTAAGTCATCAAAATGCATAAGTGTTAGGATGTGTGCCTGATCATAGGACATTTGAGGATTCCAGGATATTTAGCTCACACCGTAACTTGCAAAATCTCTTCTCATCCAAGGGCTTGGTGAAGATATCTGCCAATTGCTCTTCAGTGTTGACGTGTATGATATCAATATCTTCCTTAACAACATGATCTCTGAGAAAGTGATGACGAATTTCTATGTGCTTTGTCTTCGAGTGCTGAACTGGGTTGTTGGCAATCTTGATGGCGCTTTCGTTGTCGCAGTAAAGTGGCACTTGCTTCAGATGAATGCCATAGTCCTTGAGAGTTTGCTTCATCCACAGAAGCTGAGCGCAGCAAGATCCAGCAGCAATGTATTCAGATTCAGCAGTGGAGAGGGATACACAGTTCTGCTTCTTTGAAGACCAACATACAAGTGATCGTCCCAGAAAGTGGCATGTGCCTGATGTAGACTTCCGATCAACCTTGTCACCAGCATAATCAGCATCCGAGAATCCAACCAGATCAAACTCTGAGCCCTTTGGATACCATAATCTGAGAGTCGGGGTGTGATCCAAATATCGAAGAATTCGCTTCACAGCTAAGTGATGCAACTCCTTTGGTGCCGCTTGAAATCGAGCACACATGCAAACACTAAGCATAATATCTGGCCTAGATGCACATAAATAAAGGAAAGAACAAATCATGGAGCGGTATACCTTTTGATCGAACTCTTTACCATTGTCGTCGGGACCCAGATGATGTTTGGCTAGCATTGGTGTTGTGAAGCCTTTGCAGTCTTGCATACCAAACTTCTTCAGGCACTCTTTGAGATACTTCTCTTGAGATATGAAGATGTCGTTGCGTTGTTGTCGTATTTGAAGACCGAGGAAGAACTTCAGCTCCCCCATCATAGACATCTGATATTGCTCTTGCATCATATAGCCAAACTCTTCACTGTACTTCTGATTGGTGCAGCCGAAGATAATGTCATCCACATAAATTTGGCACACAAATAGTTCACCATCATATGTCTTCGTGAAGAGAGTGGGATCTAGGGAACCAGGTATGAAGCCTTTGCTCTTCAGGAAATATTTGAGTGTGTCATACCAGGCCCGAGGGGCTTGTTTGTGGCCATACAGTGCCTTGTTGAGCTTGTATACCATGTCAGGATGTTTTGGATCTTCAAACCCAGGCGGTTGTGCAACATACACTTCTTCTTCAATCTTGCCATTGAAAAAGGCACTCTTCACATCCATTTGATATAGAAGTATGTTATGATGATTTGCATAGGCCAGCAGTATACGTATGGCTTCAAGTCTAGCCACAGGAGCCAATGTTTCATCGAAATCAATGCCTTCCACTTGAGTATATCCTTGAGCAACGAGGCGAGCTTTGTTTCTGACGATTTGACCATGCTCATCTTGCTTGTTGCGGTATATCCATTTGGTGCCTATTATATTGTGCTTCCGTGGATCAGGATGCTTAACCAGTTCCCATACATTGTTCAGCTCAAACTGTTGAAGCTCTTCTTGCATAGCTTGAATCCATTCAGGTTCCATGAAGACTTCTTCAACTTTCTTGGGTTCTGTAATTGAGACGAATGTGAAGTGCCCACAGAAATTTCCCAGCTGAGTTGCCCTTGAACGAGTGAGTGGACCAGGTGCATTGATGCTGTCAATTATTCTCTCAATCTGCACTTCATTGGCAACACGAGGATGTACAGGGCGAAGACTTTGCTCTTGCTGATCTGTGTTGTTGTTGGGAGGAATGTCTTCAGGCTGAGCATTGTCTTCATGTGGATCAGGTGCTGAGATGATAAGTTCTTCTTCAGGATGAGCTTCAGAAGGTATAATCTCTCCAGTTCCCATTAGCTTGATTGATTCACTAGATGGAACTTCATCTAGCAAATTTGGCAGTTGCTTTCTTTGTGAACCATTGGTCTCATCGAACCGCACATCCATTGTTTCAACCACTTTGTAATGAAAGAGATTGAAGACTCTGTAGGAGTGCGAATCCTTTCCATATCCAAGCATAAAACCCTCATGTGCTTTTGGTGTAAACTTTGAGGTGTGGTGTGACCTTGCGCCAAATACTCTGAAGTAACTGACATTTGGCTTCTTGCCAGTTAGGAGTTCATAAGATGTCTTGTTCAGAAGCTTGTGAAGATAAACACGATTGATTGTATGGCATGCAGTGTCAATGGCTTCAGGCCAGAATTTTCTTGGAGTCTTGTATTCATCTAGCATCGTTCTGGCCATCTCAATGAGTGTTCTGTTCTTGCGTTCGACGACGCCATTCTGCTGTGGCGTGTACGGGGCTGAGAATTCATGTGTGATGCCCAAGGTATCAAGATATGTATCAACTCCAGTGTTCTTGAATTCAGTGCCATTGTCACTTCTGATGTGCTTTATCTTGGCGCCGTAATTGTTCATAGCTCGATTGGCGAAGCGTCTGAAGACATCCTGCACTTCAGTCTTGTAAAGGATTATGTGCACCCAAGTGTATCTAGAGTAATCATCAACAATGACAAAGCCATAGAGGCAAGCAGTAGTGGTAAAAGTTGAGTAGTGAGTGGGACCAAAAAGATCCATGTGAAGCAGTTCGAAGGGTCGAGTAATGGTCATGATTGTCTTCGAGGGATGTTTTGCCCTCGTCATCTTCCCTGCTTCACAAGCACCGCATAAGTGATCTTTCTTGAACTTGACGCCGTCGATGCCTATGACATGCTTCTTCTTTGCAAGGGTGTGGAGGTTCTTCATGCCAGCATGCCCAAGCCTCCGATGCCAAAGCCAACATTCTGAAGCTTTTGCCAGAAGACATACTGCAAGCTGTGGCCCCGCTGAGAAATCTACCACATACAAATCATCTTTCCGATACCCTTCAAACACTAGAGACTTGTCAGATTCCATTAGTACCAGGCAACAATATTTTCCAAATATTACGATCATGTTTAAATCGCAAAGCATTGAGACAGACATTAAGTTGAAGCCAAGGGATTCAACAAGCATGACTTTATCCATGTGTTGATCCTTTGAGATTGCAACTCTACCTAGACCCAATACCTTACTTTTACCAGTGTCAGCGAATGTGATGTGGCTCTTGTCGGATGGACGTAAGGTTGAGTCCATAAGAAGGCTTCTTTTGCCGGTCATGTGATTTGTACACCCACTATCAATAATCCATTCTGAAGACGCTGGTGTCGTGCCCTACAGTGCAGTTAGGGGGATAGGCTTCACGAAGAGAATTGTGAAGCAGAAACATTTGACGAACCAGTGGGTTATGAAAACTTAGATCCAGATTAGGACTAATAGGGAGAGTAGCATGCGATTCAGGAACGAAGTACATAATGATGCCATTCGGGCATTTTATCTTGCGCCCTACAAGATGTTTAAGGTCCCCAGCAATAGCGTCAGAAGATTTTGGTTTTCTGCTGGAGACCTTTCCCTGCAAAAGAGAGGTAAGCTTTCTTAGCCACCCACATCTTCAAGGGTGGCTTCGAAGCAATAAGTCTAAGTGCAGCATCTGAGAATTTTGGCTTTGGAGCCCTAGCAAACAGTCTAGTAGGCGGACAATAGTACTCATAAGAATAGGCAGAATAGTTCTTGGTCATACGAACATGGCGGTTTGATGAACCGCTCTCATATTCATATGCCTGAGTATGGTTTCCCTACAAAACATTTGCGTTAGTGCGACTCAGGTGAGTCCTCTGTTTGTATGAAGCCTTTGGACCGTATGAAGCCTTTGGCCTGAGGTTTGTCTTCTTCATGTGAGGTGTCATGAAGACATTCACAGGAAGATTTTCCAGACACCTTTTTGGAATCCAAATCTTCTTCATAGGCGGTCCATTCCTGCAGTTAGTACCAATGTACCTGGCAAACACTTCACCATTCTGATTCTTAAATAGTACATAGTTTGCATCAAAGGATTCGTCAATGATAATGGGGTTAGCACAAGTGAAGCCAGATAGATTGGATGGATCTGCTGAAGGTTCCTTTGCAGCAACCCACATGGTTTTGGGGTACTGCTCAGGTTTCCAGTAAGAGCCATCTGCATTCATTTTCCTTACGAACCCAACACCCTCTTTCCTAGGGTTTCGGTTCAGAATCTGCTTCTTGAGGACATCACATAATGTCTCATGCCCTTTAAGACTTTTGTACATCCCTGTTTCAAGCAATGTCTTCAACCTAGCATTCTCATCAGCAATGGCGGTGGTATCCTCAGCAGAGGGGTTAGTTACCACATAAACAGTTGAAGATATTGCAACAGCAGTAGCAGTGGAACATTCAGCAACAGAAGTAGCATTATCACGCTCAATGCATTTAAGACATGGTGGTTCAAATCCTTCCTAAGCGGAACTGATCTCTTTGGCGCGAAGTGACTCGTTTTCCTTTTGAAGATCTTCATGAGTCGCTCTCAATTTCTCAAGATCTTGCTTCCTTTGAAGATAATCATAGGAAAGCTTTTCATGAGTTGTTGAGAGAGTATCATGACGATCTTCAAGTTCCTGATACTTAACGTGAAGATTTTTTATGTCTTCAATTAAGGATCCAGATCGAGTCATTTCAGCACCCAACAGATCATCGCTTCTGTCTAACAGTTTTTGAATATGTTCCATAGCTTTCTGTTGGTCAGTTGCAATTTTAGCAAGTGTTTTGTAGCTGGGTTTCGAACCACAATCAGAGTCATCGTCGCTAGATGTTTGATAGTGAGTAGTGCGTGTGTTTACCTTGGCACCGCGTGCCATGAAGCAGTAGGTAGGAGTGGAGTAGTCCTTGTCATTTGCATCGGTGTCGGTGATGAAGTCATTGTCTTCAGTGTTGAAGATGGACTTGGCGACGTATGATGTAGCCAGACTTGCAATGCCAGAATTAGACTCCTCCTCAGACTCCACCTCTGCCTCCTCAGAAGCGGACTCCACCTCTGAATCCATTTCCTTGCCAACAAACGCACGTGCCTTGCCAGATGAGCTCTTCTTGTGTGATGAAGACTTTGAGGAAGACTTGGAAGAAGACTTTGAGTATTTCTTCTTCTTCTTCTTCTTCTTGTCGTCAGAGTCATATTCCTTGCTCTTCTTCTTCTTTCTGTTCTCATTTTCCCACTGTGGACACTCAGAGATGACGTGTCCAGTTTTCTTGCACTTGTGGCATGTTTTCTTCTTGTAGTCATGAGCAGAAGCTTCATCATTCCTTGAGCTTGATCGTGAAGACTTTCTGAAGCCTTTCTTCTTGGTGAATTTTTGGAACTTCTTCACAAGCATTGCAAGTTCCCTTCCAATGTCTTCAGGATCTTCAGAACTGCTGTCAGATTCTTCTTCAGATGAGGAAACAGCTTTTGCCTTCAAGGCACGAGTTCGCCCATAGTTTGGACCGTAGATATATCTTTTCTCAGAAAGCTGAAACTCATGTGTGTTGAGCCTCTCAAGTATGTGAGATGGACCGAGTGTCTTGAAATCAGGACGTTCTTGAATCATCAGGGCTAGGATGTCAAATGAACTATCAAGTGATCTCAACAGCATCTTGACGACTTCATGTTTGGTGATCTCAGTGGCGCCGAGGGCTTGAAGCTCATTTGTGATGTCAGTGAGTCGATCAAATGTGTGCTGGACATTCTCATTGTCATTTCGCTTGAAGCGGTTGAAGAGGTTATGAAGGACACTGATTCTCTGATCTCTCTGGGTTGAGATGCCTTCATTGACCTTTGAGAGCCAGTCCCAGACCAGCTTGGATGTCTTCAAAGCACTCACACGGCCATCCTGTCCTTTGGTCAGATGACCACAGATGATATTCTTGGCAGTAGAGTCCAGTTGAGTGAATTTCTTGACATCAGCAGCAGTGACACCTTCTCCAGCCTTGGGAACGCTGTTCTCGATGACATACCATAGGTCGACGTCAATGGCTTCAAGATGCATGCGCATCTTATTCTTCCAGTAGGGATATTCAGTTCCATCGAAGACGGGGCATGCAACGGAGACTTTAATTATCCCTGCAGTCGACATAGCTAAAACTCCAGGTGGTTAAATCGAATCACACAGAACAAGGGAGCACCTTGCTCTGATACCAATTGAAAGTGCGTTATATCGACTAGAGGGGGGGTGAATAGGCGATTTTTATGAAAGTCTTCAAAACGTGGAAGTTATGAAGACAAACAGGAGAGATATGCCTATTACTATGCAGCAGAAGGTAGACTACACTAGGCAAGCCATGGTCAAGTATTCAATAGAGTGAAAGCACAGTGACAAATAGCTGCAGTGTAATAAGGATCAGGTAGGAAGATATTATGAAGCCAATCAGATCATACATTCACGTTGTGAAGACAAAAGATAGAGCAAACATGCAATGACTTCACAATGAGTAACAGTAAGTAAAAGGAAGTGAAGATGAAACCAGTGACTCGTTGAAGACAATGATTTGTTGGACCAGTTCCAGTTGCTGTGACAACTGTACGTCTGGTTGGAGCGGCTAGGTATTTAAACCTTAGGACACACAGTCCCGGACACCCAGTCCTGAACACGCAGCTCAGGACACCCAGTCCTCATCGTATTCTCCTTGAGCTAAGGTCACACAGACCTCGCCCAATCACTCTGGTAAGTCTTCAAGGTAGACTCCCAAACCTTCACAGACTTCGTTCACCGGCAATCCACAATGTCTCTTGGATGCTCAGAACGCGACGCCTAACCGGCTGGAGGATGCACAGTCCTCAAGTGTAATAAGTCTTCAGATCACTCAGACAAGAAGACTTAAGTGATGCCCAATTCTTTCTGGCTCTAGGTGGTTAGGGCTTTATCCTCGCTAGGTATTCTCTCTCTCAAAGGCTTCGAGGTGGGTTGCTCTCAAACAACAAAAGCCGTGCACTAAATCTGAGCAGCCGACCGTTTATGGTTGTAGGGGGTGGACTATTTATAGCCACTTGGCAACCCGACCTGATTTGTCTGAAATGACCCTGGGTCACTAAGAAACTGACACGTGTTCCAACAGTCAGATTTCAAACCCACACGGCAACTTTACTTGGGCTACAAGCAAAGCTGACTTGTCCGACTCTGGACAAGATTTGCTCTCATAGTCTTCACTTGAAGACATAGGTTTTTAATTAGGCATCACTTCAGTCGTTCTGACTGGTTCTCTTGGACCCCACTTAACAGTACGGTGGTTCCTATGACTCAACACAAATGAAAGAGAACTACGAAAGATCTAAGTCATCGAGTTCCATAGGCTTCACGTGGTGTCTTCTCTTGTCATAGTCTTCAATGTGAATATCTTCATATACCACCATTGACTTCAATGTCTTCGTACATTTTTAGGGGTCATCTCTGGTAGTAAAACCGAATCAATGAGGGACTTCTACCTGTGTTATCCTGCAATTCTCACAAACACATTAGTCCCTCAACTAGGTTTGTCGTCAATACTCCAAAACCAACTAGGGGTGGCACTAGATGCACTTACACCGTGAATAAAGGCATGATTTGTGCTACATAGTTGGCATATCGAGTGCTGGCACATAAATTTCTTTTTTATCTCATTTCTCATTTATTCATACTGAAGAGCGTGTACCCGTGAAAGGTGCGGCCATGTTCCATCTCACGGGCGAGCCGATGCTACCGCCGAAACCACTGGAGGCACTATCAGGGGATCTCAGGAGACTACACGACCATGTGCTGTCGAGTGAGAAAAGCCTACTAGCCTCAAAGGATCCAGGATATCCGACATACGCGGCTCGTGTGCCTGAGGGGAAGTGCTACGTCGAGACACGGCCCGCGGAGGTGTTCTTCCTGCGGTTTGACCATATCTTTGAGATGTTTCTGACAAGGCGGCTCGATTTTACAATCGTCCGCCTTTTTGCGCTACATATGAGCTCTGTCATGAACAGTGAAGAAGTCTCGCAAATCTGTGTGGCGGATCCGTACTACATGCACGAGTCTTTCTTGAGTCTCGGCGACTTTGAGCATGAAACTGCTAGGGACTACCTCCAAAACTTCGTGGTACAGAATAAGGACCGGGAAATTGTCCTCGTGCCTTATCGTCCAAAGTAAGCCAGTTTCGAACAACCCTTTCATACATTTCAATCATTCCTTCTCTCTCTATGGGGAATAATTTGAGGTGTCTTTTCCCCGCAGCAATGGGCGCGCCGTCCTTATCGTTCTTTATCCGCAAGTCTCCACGCCGTGTATTTTGACCCTTCCAGATACTACGAGAAAAAAGACTACACCCACATAATGAATATTCTAGATGATGCTCTCCAAGGCTTCAGCTTTAGAGGTGGCCACATGCAGATCAGGAAACAAAAGAACAAGAAGATGGGTTTCGCGCATAAAACTAACTTCTCCTGCATCCAAGTCCCAAAACCAAGCAAGAAGGATGGATTGTACATCCTCCATCTCATGAATCAGTTCAACACGAATCACCAAAAGCTTCGCATGAGAAGCAGAAATGATGATCATATCCACAAGTGGCTAGAATCTCATGGAGAAGCGGATTATAAACTTAGAGATGACTTCTTTCGCATCCAAAGCGACATTGCGATGATCATCATGAAAGAAGTCGTCGATGAGAAGGGGATGTTCCACCACGGCCCTATATCGCGAGCTGACGTCCGAACTCGCATAGGCATGCAACGTCTAGACCTCACGCCGTTCAAGAAGTTAGGGGCCATCCTCGATGATATGGAAGGATGGAACTTCTAGTTATTTATGATGCCGATGATGATGATATGTGTCGGTTGAACTTGTATACTATTTGTAGTGATGCAACTTTGTGATGTCCACGATCCCTGCCGAACTTGCGTAACGCTACTTTGTTAGTTTGCGTACGATGACCTGCGTACCTCTAGTTAATTAATTTGCATACTGTATGTTGCATCTAGTTGCTAACCATTCCTTTTTCGGTGTTCTCTAGTATATTTTGTTGCATATATATGATTGTACATCCTCTTCATGAACATGCATCTCTAACAGGTACCTAGTTTCTTGATGGCGAGATGGAACTGCTATGTCGTGTACAAAGGAAAGGTTCCGGGGGTGTACAACAAGTGGCATGAGTGTCAGGCGCAAGTGAATGGATTCTCGGACGCCAGCCATAAAGGATTCAAAAGCAGACAAGAAGGAGAAGCTAGTTACTTGAGGTTCACGCTAGCGCGAGAGAGGACTCGTAACCACCATCTCATGTACTGCATAGTTCCGCTCTCACTCATAGTGATAGCTCTTCTCGCGTATACCTTTGTTTATATGGATGACGTTGTAGTTGCAAGTATTCGAGACTTGCATGTATCGCTATTTTCGAGATGACGATAAGATACCACTTTGTGTTGGATGATGATTATGACGAGACTATTTGTATGTATATGCTATGATTACATTTGTGGTCTCGCAAGCATTTGTATGTGTATCATGATGACATTTGTATGTGCTAAAGATTCTTCTATAAAGCCAGTTCAAATACAAAACAAATATGCCGAAAAAAAACAAAAAACTTCTAAAATTAGCAGTAGCGAGTGCAGAAAATTTAGCAGCAACGCGGTTGTAGCAGTAGCGTGCACAGGGGAAGCGCGCTATAGCTATTAGCAGCAGCGAGGTTCCTTTAAGCGCGTTGCTGCAACACTTGTGTAGCAGTAGCGCGGATGGACCAACGCTACTGCTATACGTTAGCTCTAGCGCCTTATTGGTAGCGCGGGTACCCGCGCTGCTAATAGGCCTAAAACCCGCGCTGCTGCTAGCCTTTTCCCTAGTAGTGTATTGGGGCCCTTTAGTTTTTCGAGCTAGAAGGTCGCATGCTTGGAGTACTAGTCACATTATTCGTTAGTCTATCTAGTTTCGTTAGGTAAGATGAGAGGATCTTATGTAATCAACATGGCCGAATCATTAATTAGTAAAAATCTTGATTAGTTTGGATAGAAGAGAGAAAGAGAGTGTTTCGTTGTCGGTTTGCTTATGTTTGGGTTGCTTCTAGAAGAGGCTGGGTTCGACCATGTAAGGCACAATTTTGTTTTGATCAGAGTTGAGAAAAATATCAGAAAAGTATCATATTCGGGTACACCAAATATCTGTGTATGCTTGCTACTATTGAGAGATTTAGTTGCTGCTACGCGCGCGGTTCATTCTGATCAATTCTATTTGTAACTGGTATTCTTTGGTCTTCTTGCATATTGTTTGATCCGAAGAACCGTTCTGCTACTTTTATGTACGCTGTTGTTGTAGCGATCGTTCATCGACTTTCCTGCTATTTCATTGAGTAATGCGAAAGATTGGGCCAAAAAAAGAATCAACGCCAAGACAAGTCACATATGATACTGATAAATTCCCATTGAAAATAAATAAGCAATGCATGTGCCATGTTTACTCCAAGGAACAAGAGTTCCAACAAGGAATCAAAACTTGGCAAGCAAATCAACACATCTATTTATGGGGTTTTTTGCGGGAACACATATATTTATGTTAGGACGTGCTTAAATTAGAGGCACGTGGGGCATTAGGAAAACGCAAAACAATCTTTGCCCCTAAAAATTCTAGGCCTTCCTCCATGTTCTCGTCCCCATTGCTTGGAAAAGGAACCTAAGTTATCACAAAAACAGTGAAAGGAACAAAGCAGTAGAAGTAAAACTGAAGCACAACCAGAAACTAAAACTGAAGCCATGAAGAGGTATATTGTTATTCTGTTCACAACATTTTTGCAGATCATAAGGGAGAGGAAGGAACACCTAAGAACAATAGGCATGGGAGGCATTGGGAAAATTCCAAAACAAATGTTGGACCCTAGTTGGACAGGGACACACTAGTTTAGGCCTTCCTCCATGTTCCCATGCCCAATGCTCTTAGATGCTCATTTTCTTCCTCTTCCTGATTTTCCATCACTTCCCCATCATCTAAATCCAAATGTGCACATTTGTTAAAATAATTGTACAAGCAAATAGGAAAATGAAGGAATACCTAAGAACTATAGGCATGGGAGGCATCAGGAAAACACAAAACAATCTTTGCCCTAAATTAAGAGGCCACGAAATCTAGGCTTTCCTCCATGTTCCCATGCCCACCGCTCTAAGATACTCATGGCTTCCTTTTCCCTACTCGCCCTAAAGGCCTCATGATCTAAACTTTACAATTTATGAAGCTGTTATCATGGAAACACTTCCTCATGAGGTAAGAGGAAGGGGAAGGAGAACCTAAGAACAATAGGAATGGGAGTCAAGGGGAAACACCGAGGCAAATATGCACCTCTGTTTCCAGAGGCGCAGATGGATAGCTCAGGGTTTCCTCCGTGCTCCCATTGTCACCGCTCTTCGACTATTTCTTCCTCTTCCTAGCTGACATTGAAGGAGTAATACAGAGAAAGAACCTTGAACTTGTGAGGTATATATAGGCTTTTATGAAGTACTCTAGAGTGTAAATTGTGCTCAACCTTGTGAGCGGAATGCTGAAATCAATGAAAGCACACGCATATCTGCATGGTGCAACATGGTGTATCATTGAATGACACTAGGCCATGTAACATCTATTTGGTAATATGGGCACGTGGAGGGAGGATTCCGGGAGATCTTTTTCTCATGCATAGCTAAATAGAAAAATATTTTTCCTTGACCCCGACCTTGCGTTTACAACAAGTGGGGAGGTAATAAACCATATGGTCGTTCAGTATATTTTATAAGAGCAAGGTGGACGAAGAGATAATAATGCATGTGATGGGAGATCACCAGAATCAAGCCAATAAATGTCACAATGACAGACCACTACGGAATACT
>NC_057806.1:19075052-19081546 GCF_018294505.1 Triticum aestivum
CTAGCAGCGTTTGGCTGACACACTGCTACTAGGACGCCGCTAGTAACAGGATACTAGCAGCAGTCAGGCCGAACACAGCTGGTAAGCTAGAAACTAGCAGCATTTGACGAGCGCACGCCTATTGGATCATGCACGCTGGCCTAGCATAGGATGAGATGGTCAACGACTCTTCTCGTTATTCGTGGCAAAGCTCTCTTTCGCTCTATCATACGACGATGCTCCAGCTACCTGGACCTTCCATCTAGGCAGCCCTTGCTAGCCGGGCATGCAATGGTAGTCCGTGCCGGACTCACACCATTTCATTAACATCATCACTGACACGTTTCTAGCATGTCATAGCATGTGAGGATCCATCTACATTTTTAAGTTGGTCATGACGGACGCCGCATCCGCGCCATCACACCTATCCATCATCAAGACAAAGGCATCATGGGGTCCATCCATTTCATAGGACGTATCCAGGGCCGGGCCCATAGGTGTACAGACTGTGTGGCCCGCACAGGGCCCATAAAATTTTGGGGCCCCAATTTTTTATATAGGCGTACGTATATTTCTTCCTGGGCGCTGGGCCGCTGGCGCATCCGCGACTCCGCCTGAGTCGAGCGTCCCATGCCGCCTGCTCGATGCCTCGATCGCATCCACGCAACCGCCGCCGCGCGCCGCTCCATCCTTTGATACCAAGACCTGCTGTGCGATCCCGCCGAGAACGTCAGGGACCTGGCGCAGTTCATCAGGTTGTCTCTCCTCCGGAGGAGGGTGATGTGATGGTGTTGCCCACGACATCATCAATCTCCACATCTTGGCGCACCCTATGCACTGGAAGCCAACATGCTGGGCCACTTGGATCCCCTCCTCCCGGTCAGTTATCCTTTGACACTGATTCAGCCTTGTTGATGACATACGACTACCACTAATTCAGTCTTCTTAATGTCCATAATTCATTGTATTTTCTGTCAGAATTTCATTCGTCTTACTAGTAGCTATGCAAATTTCAGTGAATGTCAGTATTTACTGTCCCAATTTCCGTTTTTTGCTGTACATTCAGTGTTGATGCTGTCCAATTTTCAGTGCAGAGGCTGTCTAGGGTTTTGTTTATATGCTGTCCAAATTTCAGTGTACCTGGCCTGCTATTGTATGTCTTTTATCAAATGTGCCAAAGTTGGCTTTAACCCACTATTCTCTTCTATCTTCCTGGGCACCTACAAGCTGGCCTTGTTGCTTCAAGGATGAATATGCAGATACTGATAATCAATGAGGTCAAAAGGTACCGCTTGGAATAAATGGAAAGCTATCACAAAAAAAAATCAACAACTCAAAATAAGAACAAAAGGTATCAAACATTTATTATTTCTACTGAAACACTATATATGGTTTGAAATTTAAACCTTTTCTGTGCTCTCCTTCAGATACTCTGCCTATTTTTCTCTTTGTAGCTCAGCCATTGGAAGATGGGCCCCATTTTAGAGTTTCGCACAGGGCCCCGGATTTTGCCGGCCCGGCCCTGGACGTATCCCTGGCAGACTATGGTAAACACAAGAGAAAAGTACCTGGAGCATGACCGCTACACACCCATGGATGCAAACGTGAAGTAGGTGCCCGACATGATCCAAGACGGCCAACACCAACATTCGAATAAACTGCAAAGCCAGACAACCAAATTTCGACGACGCATGGGTTGATCGTTGCCCATGTGCTTCTTTGGCCGGCCAGAGCAACTCAATAGACAAGTATTACACCCCGACACAAACCACACAGAAGACAAGCAAAAAAGAACCGAGCGTACAATCAACTCATCAAGGGAAAGAACATTATCAAAGGGTACATGCAGAACACAGTGCACAACAAAACGACAGAGAGGCAGAAAGATGTGTCCAAATGTCAGTTGGGCATTCCAAAACACGACATCTGGGCAGGGGCCGCAACGGTAGCAGACCAGATGGCAAAGGCACCTCCTACTTCCCCAACACAAGCACCAACACATGCAGGCTATCAACAAGGGTCACCCTGGAAGGCGTCGCGAAGGAACGCCTCTCCCATCTTCACCGTGGAATCTCTGCAACCCGAGGTGGGTTCCATAGCTGCAATTGCTTTCTCGTCACGGGCCATCCCGTCTTCGGGCAGCTTGATCGTCATTGCTATGTCCGGTAGCATCGGCTGTACTTGGCACTCATTGAGATCGTTCATGGGCAATGGTTGTTGAATGTGAAAAATCAACATGGGCAACAAATCCAAAAGCTTTGATCTTTCCAATAAAAGCAAGTGGGAAATCTATCGCGCTGCGACTCACATTCATAGAACATCTCAAACTAATTACAAGCGTGAGCACGTCTGTGGGGATGAATAACAGTGGCCACGACCACTGTGACCACCACTTCGACCCCACCGACACCATCAATGTCCTGGCCACCGGCACAGACACGCCCATGGCCAACACCATGGGCATGGCCCTGGGAATCCCCATGGGCACGGCCAGCTTCCTCTACAAACAGACTTATGGTGTGGTGATGCTTGTCCTCCAGCTCGGCTAACCCCTGGGCAGGCTCCCTCATGAACAAGCGCACCTGCGCAGCCTCCACAATGGCCAACTCTATCTCCGCCCATGAGCTCGAGAGAGGATCAACCGGGGGCTGTTCCAAAGGGCACGCCATCGACGAAGAGGCAGAGAATGGATCGAACAGTCCACCGGATGCTGTGTTTATAGGCCAATGTCAACACCAATTAAAAGGCAATTGTAGAAGTGCCTGGTCAAAAGGTAGTCTACTGGCAGTGCTTGGGAGATCGCACGTCTTTAAAGGCCTTCGTTCGACCACGTCCTAGCCACCTGGCCCTCTGATCACTTGGTTTCGCAAGCCTTTGTCATTGTCAGTCAACTAAGGTTGGCCCTCGGCCCCCTGCGTGTCCGTAAATTAGAGAGCAAAAAGCGATGGTTCCATATGCATTTCATTCTTTCCGGAACGCAAAGAATTAAAGTACCTGACCCCAGACGGAGAACCAACCAGCATTCATAACCAACTGGGGTTTGGTCGAATGCGCCGGTCTATGCGCCTGGAGTTTTAGTGCATGCAAATTTTATCGCGTGAAATGCCTACTCTATTTCGAAGTCCCACAAGCTGGATGCTCCATATACGTCAGTGCTTTTACAAATCATAAACACTATAGAATGAGCCCAACAATGCGCAACAACACGCAGAAAATGGCCATCTTGCATTTCCTCACAACCGCAATAGATTTACGAGAGAGCCGACCGCAACAGCTCGGATGAACCATGCACGGCGCATCATCCCAAGGAAAAAACACTTCCAGTACCCACCAAAATTATTTTCAACGCGTTTCGAAACAATTCCAGTTTAGTGATTTTCATCTGCGAAAAGCATCTGAAGTGGTTCCGGCAGCTCAACAGCTCGGATGAACCATGCACGACATTGTTCTCTTTTCTCGTTTTCGTGTTCCGGCATCCCAGTGATCAAATCACAAGGTGTCTGGCCAGACGATTATGGATACCGTAACACCGAGAGGGCCCGAGAATATCTCTCCATCGTCGGAGGAGCAAATCCCAATCTTGAGCTATCTCGTTACTTGCCATACTTTTCCGTGAACCCGTAAGCTGCCGTAATAGCCACCCAGTTACGGATGACGTTTAACAAACCCCAAAGTTCATGAAGCAAGTACGAAGGAACTCGATACTCTCATGGTCTAAGGAATTATGCAAACATTAACTATCTCTGTGTTATTAACCATAAACTTGTGATGAAAAGTATCTCATAGCACAACATCAATTTGGGTCGATTCAACACAAGTGTTCTACCAACATCGCGCCCTCAGAATTGCCAGCATAGACATGCCCATGATCAGGAAAACAGGATCATCATGCAATACATGAGCTAGTCTTAGAGGCAAGACTAGGAATACATTTTACCGTTTAGTATACCACACGTGCACATGAGTTTCCCTCCGAGCCTCGTGGATATTGCAGACTCGAGAATCATTGCAATTATAGCATGAAAGCTAAACATTCATTACAAACTTTGGAGATACAAAATAACTGTTATTACTGCCTCTAGGGCATATCTCCTACAAAACAACCCTGCACCGACCAGACAGTTATCATGCAAGAGACCCCGTGCTATAAACCTTAAAACGGAAGCATATGAGAGAAGGCAAAAAAAGTGTCACCTGCGCAACCATGAATACCCAAAGTGATCGCATCGTCCTTGTAGGCCCAAGTGGTGCGGCCCACACCCACCAAGTGGAAGGCAAGTTATGCCTTGATGGGCAAGTGCCTTAAAGACCAAGTGCCTTGGAGGCCAAGCACCTCATGGGTATGTGCTTGACGTGCAGAGCGAGATGGAATGGATAAGGCACGGGACAAAACGGATAACAATCCATGGGATCGGACCGACATTTTTGGCCTACCTGCCCAACTTGTTCATGCTACACAACCTTCAAAGAACACAATATCCAACCAAAATGTTGCTCGAACAATTACATGGCACGGCTTGCACACGACTGAAAGTTACAAAGAAGAAGATGGTTCTTTAGTCCACACGATGCCATCTACCACTTTTGCAATCCGGCTAACACGACGGCTTCCTAAAAAACTATCCGGCTCCACCCTTGATTGTGGCCAAACCATAGCAGTCGGCGCGACACCCTATGGACTATCCGCTTCCCTACGAAACATTGACAACTCGCATCGATGTCTCCTCATCCGCGTCGGTCCCATGCCCCGAGACTGAACTCGTTGCCATCACCGTCACGGGCGAGGCAGCAGAGGTGCGATACCCGCGATGGTACTCCACAGTATCCTCGACAACACACCATGGCTCTTCCTCCTTGTGACATACACAACTCCTATGCCTCGCACTCCTTGATGCCCGCCTCCTCCATCTCCAGCTCGTGCTCGTCGGTTCCATGGGAAGGAGCTCCATGGCCTCCATAGCTGCCTCATGGACGACCTTCGTACATGAACATGTTCATGTACGAACGGCAAACCTGCAATTAGTGAGAAGAAAAGAGAGAGCCCATCCAAGAGGCAAGCAAATGCAAACCTCAGATGGCACGACGAATAAACATGACGATGACCACCGAGGGCGACAAATAAAGCACCAGAAGTGAGAAAATCAGAAGAAGCCCATTAGCAAGACAAAGAGAGCACTGTGGTGGATGAGGCATGACGATACCCATATATACTCATATATACCGCCGCGGAGTATGCGAAGGGTGGCCCATGGCAAACCGACATGACATCCGTATCCGGACGCATAACTATCCACTATGGCCGGCTGAACAGGCGGCGCATAGCTGACTGGACGCAGAGCCGGCGCACAAGTGCCTCGACATAAAGCCGGCGCAAGCAGTGCACAACTGCCAGCACAATGATATATGCCAAAACAAGCCTTAGGCGCCAGTCAGCAATACGACCGCAATGAACACCCACGAGTTCCGACTGGACCAGCCCGGGCGCGGGGCGTACACGCCCCCATGGGCACAAGCATGACTTCCGTTTGAAAGAAAGCTTGTGGTCCCTCACCCGCGCGCACGACGGGAATTGCCCAATGACGATGGCCCTGGGCGAGCTGGACGTTCCACTCGTCATGGACTGCCCAGCTGTGTTGCCTGGGTCGAAGCCGTCCGGGCAAATCAGACGGATTGGAGCACCCCCCCGCCCCCACGCCCCCAAGTAGCCACCGAGCAACGGACGCACTGTTTGCCCGTGGTGAGCCCAAGGAGGCGGGTACTCTTGCTTCCTTTATAGGAGTATAATAATAATTAGATGTACATTACGGGCCAACCATAAAAAAGAGAAATAAACTAGAAAATACTTTAAAAATTAGTAACATCTAACCGTCTATTTGATACATTAGTAAATCACGACCAGCTGTTCTTACTAATAGAAATAGAAAATCGGGCCAATTACCCACCTTTGCCATTATGTAACATAAATCCTTTTCGTTTTTCTCTTCCCGTGACAACAACTTTATTTATTTTTTTGAAACCTACCAAAAATCTTACCTGTAAAAAGATACCCTGCCACTGTTAAAATAAAAAGGAAATTTCCGCATCCTTTTTGATGTGGCTCTATGATCTGCAGATGATGCCCTTATGATGTCCTGAATGGACACAACCACCAACCACTCCCCATTCTCTAATTTCCACCCGATCACATGCTGTCTTCGTCGATCTTCGGGAATTGCGACGGGTTTTAATATGGGAAATTTGTGACAAACTTCTAATTTTTTGTTTCTCCCAAATAAAAGAACATTTGAACTTGAAACTTTGCGGATCAACATCACACTAGTACTACCACGTGCAAAAATCTTTTCGGAATTTTGGAGCAACAGAAATATTTGAAAATGATGGAACTTATTTAAAATTTGAATTTTGACAAATTTATGTTTCATAAAAAGACGGCAACATTTTATGAATGAGAGTGACACTTGTTTATCATTGACCTGCAAAGTTTCAAGGTCAAATATTATCTTATTTGAAAGTAA
>NC_057806.1:19081994-19102117 GCF_018294505.1 Triticum aestivum
ATAACCGGATCCTGGTGCAAATTGGATGGCTAGAAGGTGTAGCTATATGGGAGTATGGAAAATCCACACTCGGATAAGGGGGTGCATGGCTGAGGCGAGCTCGGACTCCATGAAATCCTCTAGCGTTGTGGCCAAGTCCTCCATGGATTCCAATTCTCAGATCTTCTCTCTCCCTTTGCTTCTAACTTCGCCATGCCAATCAACAGGTAGTGCATGCCATCAGCTTCGTTGGATAGATTCCTTGCATGTACGATTTAGTCAAGTTATGTTCGACTATGATGTAGCTGACGGTAGTACTCAGTTTGTTTGTGCTTGTATAACCTCTGACCCTAGCCCCAAAGCACTGGTTGGAGATTAAAATAGACAAATAGAAACTGTATATTGCCATGGCCTTATTCGCAGTATTTATTTCGTAGACATCTTGTCTATTTCAAATACACGATCAGCTATATTTTGTAGTAGAATGCCGCACTCACAGCCAATTTGAACTATAGGTGTCTGCTCTCAATATCGTCTCGTCGTCGCCGAAAAAACTGGAACATATTTCCTTCAAATTTCTTGTTCATATACAGTAGCCATACATTATTACAGTTAAACCGTATAAACAATATTCAATAAGATTTGATTTTTTTTTCATGTCTATCAGTCTACCTCTGGGTGCACAAATTGTTCTAGAGGAATTTGGTGTACAGTTTATTTTCTTCCTTTCTATATAGAAGTTCTTGTCACTATAAGATCATGTCAAAATTCAAGCTGTTATACATAGTCATGATTAGTTGCAAAGTCAGTCATAACAGTGGCGTACGATTAATCTTTCGGCTCTTCTTCTGTAGCAAATAAGTGTTATTTACCAAAAGTTATTTTCTTTCTTTCATAATTGCCTCAATATATAGGCCATTTATTTTGTGCGTCATAGTTATTGTCGGGCTTCACAAATAAATGCATTGAGAATGCAAGCGGTGAAACAACTATTTTCTTGCAAATTGAGATGTAGCTCCTTTATTCTTGCAACAATTAGTCACTGGTGCCCTTGATGTTGGCGATGAGTGGCCTTTTTGAGTGCAGTCCAACAGGCCTCTTGCTCCCTGCTGGAAAGTCGCTCGCGTCGTAGCTATATGAGAGATGCCATGTAGATAAGCTGAGCTGCACCAATCCCACGCATGGCCAGGTGGTTCACTGCGTTCCAAGGAATTGGCAAGCGGAGCTTCACATCTCATAGGAGGCATCATGTGCACTCTCCTCTAACTCTCCTTGCAGCTTATTTGGGATCAGCGGTGGTCAACGCTCTCCCCAGTCGGCAAGAGCTAGCGCGTGAGGGAACCAGCCGCCATCTATTGTTTTTCATTGCCATCTCTAAAATTAGAACTTCTCTAGGATTTGTATTGAGAGATCGTCAATAAAAGTTTCAAATCTCGCTGTTGCATGTACCTGGTCTCTCTCGTACTAGATGCCTCCAAGACAGCGGCGTTTGCAAAGAAGATTTCCTGCTGGATACACCTCATGCTACATTGGTATGTAGCACGAATTTTATGGTGTCGCGATGCTCTTTGGACAAGATGGAGCATCAAGGGCAAAAGAACAGAAAAAGATAAAAAAAATTCAATTGTGCGGCAGGATTGATCATAAACTAACATTATTACTATAGTAATATTAACAGGTACGTACCCCCTCAAGATGGAATATATGTCTGTCATGCGAATTTAGGTCATCAATTAACTAGCAAAACTTATACAATATGCGACAAAAATTATATGTGAGAAACTTCATTCGATGAAGAATCTAAAATATATGTTTTATGAAATACAACATATTTTTTGCTAATAGAATAAAAGACCTAAGAACTCGTCTCAGAGGGAGTACATGATTAATGCATAAATTACATATGTTAAATCTCAATGGAAAAAACCAAACATCTCTCAGAGAAAACTATGTTTGTAAAGGGATTTTTTTATAAATGTCATGATATTTAGCTCCAATTTTTTTAGCAAATCAAATAATAATGATAAAAGATGAATACTGGCTACGTACTTAACTTTGTAAAATTATAGCCCACGCGTTGTGCTGGCCACTTTGCTAGTTATCTTACTATCTCCAATTATGTTCCTGGCATATTGTGGATGCGAGTATATACTCTCAAATGTTAATACTGAATGTCACTGTGATATGACAAAACTTTCAATAAGGTAATGCCACCATGTTAGCTTTGCAGGAACACCAAGGAAAGAAATAACACACTATCATTATTATATCCAGCGCATGAAGAGCCAAAACAACGCTGATATTTGTACAATGTTGCAAGCAAAAGGAAGTGGAAGGGGAGGCATTCAGAAAATTTGAAGCAAAGTTGCCTCCTCTACTGTTAAGAGGTAAGAAACAACTCACATGTGGTTTTATTCATGAAACCATTGCTACAACTCTTAGACCCTGTTTTCTTCTTCTTTCTTGCCTATTATCAAGATTCTACCATCTAAATTTATACATAGGTTGTTTGATGTGGAAGCCAAAAGGAAGGGGAAGGAGCACCCAAGAACAATAGGAATGGGAGGTATCGGAAAAACACAGAGCAAGATCTCTCCATTGTAAGAAGAGGAAATCTAGAAAGCTCACGCTTTCCTCGATGTTCCCATTCATATTACTCTTGGACCCTCTAATTCTTCCTCTTCCCGGCCCACCCTCCACAACTAACTCCAGAAACATGAGAACTGGAAATTGCATCTTGTGCTGTTGCACGGTAGCACTAGAGTATAAACAGATAGAAAAGTGCATAGTTGTTGGTGTAGGTCTGTATATGAGTTAAGCACACACTTACTACACATCACGGCATGGGACGCAATAGTAAGTGATAGTGGGGCCATGGAATTGTTCTCAGGACACATGGAACTTGTGTTGTAATTGTGGACCATCACTTGTATTTGCAGGGAGTTGATCTTCTTCAACTGCTTACATATTATTGTATCAAAAAATCCAACAATTTAGCCAAGCCATGATGTGAGACTTTAGGGAATGAAAAATATGAGGAGGCAACATTCATTATTCTTGTATGGGGAATGTAGATTGGCAAATCTGAGGTGGCGACCATTATCATTACATTGGCATCTGAAACACAAATACCCCATGTACTCTAATAAGATGCTCAATCTTTCTGTACACACTACCCAATAAATTGTTCAAAAAGCAAACTCTACCGAATAATTAGCATGATAGAAAAAACTAGACAACTAAGCAGAGTGTACTATCAGGAAGTATCATGTCCAAATAAAATCCCCTGTAGGAACATAAATTTCTGGTACTGTTTATCCATGCTAAAATCTTTCATGCTTGTTCCTCATGCTTGAAGATATGCATCTTCTCCTAACAAATTCGCCCTAGAGAGAACATAAGAGCCAAATATGTCTTCCTGGTGCCACTTTTTTTTGTGACGTGTATAATTTCTTATTTGCACACACCGTGATGATAACAATGTCACGACATTCATTTATATAGCTCGAGAACGTTGTGAGGGAGGTATTAATTATGTTTGGAGTTGAATGAAGTTAGATAATATCAACCACGTGTTTTGACTTTCTTTTACAACATTGTATATCTCCTTTTTTTTTGGAAAATGAAGAGTTTTACTACACTGTAATATCTGCATCCAAAGCACAGAGTGTAGATTATCTAACTTAATGGAATGTAAGTAAGCTCATTTGTTTAGCAGGATTAATATTTTGGTACTAGGGGTCCATTTGGAACTAATTAAGGAAGGTGAATGCAATTTATGACTTGTTTTGATGGGTTCACTTGACACTGTTATTGAAAACCCTTAGTACAAATATAAGGAGGTTGTGCATGTATATGTGTAGCACAATGGAAAAATTAAAGAGCATATAAGAACAATATCAAAATTGGTTCATAGATACAGTCTAAGTGGTTTTGAATTCAAAGCAAGGACATTGTAGCTCATTTCTTTTAGTTTGGTGGTTTTGTTTTAGGAATTAATGAAGGAAGTTGGATCCGCTACTTACAACTGATATCCATGGGTTACTGAAAATCAGTATTGAACACTCTTAGCGCAAATGTAAAGATGTTGTGCATGTATATGTGCAAGCCAAAAGGAAGAGAAGGGACATACGTGAGAACGTTATGAATGTGACATGCGTTAGGACAAAAACAATGTTATATCTCAATCCCAAATTTTATTGGTGGAAAAAGAATTATAGTTTTTCTTGTATTTGTTTATTCTAAAATGTTCCTCTTTCAGACTAACTACTAAGACTCCTCATGACCATCAAAGTAGGATTTTTGTTCTCTTCTTATGTTTTGTAGGGAGGGTTTTTTGTTTTCTTCACCAAGTAAATTGTATAAGGAAAAAGTAAGAGGAAGGAGAACCTAGGAACCATAGGAATGGGAGGCACCAGAAACTTTAGACTAGTTCTCCCCTCCAATAGATGAGAAGGCATCACAGTTGATTTAATTCATGTTCCATTCCTACACCTCTTAGACTAGCTCCTTCCTCTTCCCAGCTCGCACTCCTTGTGTAAAACTACTAGATTTTCTAATTTGGAAGCTCGGACCATCGAACAATTTAGAAATTCTGGGTACCACATATCAACATACATTGTCCTAGTGCAGTATTGTGAACATTGAATTTCATGCGGTGTGGTGCATTTATGGCATACACAAATGCAATAAGATTATATATGGTATGATGCTTAAAGAGAGAGCGCATTACACATAAGAGCATGGTTAAGAATATAGCGATGTGCTGGCTATAACATGTTGCCATGTCATTTGTAGCCAATGTAATAGACAACACGTATAATAGTTGCTATTAGAAAGTACTACTTTGTCAACATATGACCCACCTTTCACTCTCACAAAGCCTTTTGGAGTTTGTGCTATAGCCGGTTGTAAGTCTTCAGCCTGCTTCTTTTCTCTCTCCTCCTCTCTCTCTTCCAACTTGGCAATAGTACAATATTTAAATACTTACAACCCACTTACATCACCATATTATACTTGCTCTAAGATAGCTAGCATTATCATAATAATATAACTTTATCTAGTGGAATCTCCCCTATGTATATTTTTATAATTATATCTAATAAAGTTCTACATGCCAAAAATAATCTCTTGAATCTGGTAATTACCTTAAGTTAAGCCTGGAAACAGAGTGCAAGATATTTGTTAGATTGTTTAGCTTCACATATTCTGTTCCATTTAGGCGAGAGTACGAATACCTATAAATCTTTGCATTTCACTAAAAAATAGTATTTAGAAAGTTTAGTAGATATACTATCTCACTTTGGTTTACATCCATAAAACTCAGCCATCTTGGTCATTTCACTGAAAATTAGCATGTAGAAAGGGTAGTGTGAGACGCTATCTGATGGGCCTATACCACCGTAGACTGCTTTTCTTAATCGACGAAGTCATGGAGGAATTCATTTTGTTTTGCTTGACAGAAGTCCGCTCTATAATTGGGGCAGCTCAATGGGTAGATGAGACCCCAAGAGCCCTATACAATGTAATAAGAATAACTCAAAGAAATGAAATATCTAAAAATTCGAAAATAAAATTCTGTTTCATTAAATAGCTAAATGGATATTTTTGCTCGCAATGCGATTTCGATCACCACCTAGGCTGCCTTTGACTCAGCTCTTGGTCCCAGTGAGTCCTAGGCGGTGGTATGTTTGATGATGGGGGCTGATTTTGGCTGCTGACGCATGCATTAGGTAATACTTGTTGTGTGCGCTATCTCGATTCGGTGGAGAAAAAGAAGGCAGGGAACCAGATCCCTACTATGATAGTACTTTTATAGCTTATATCTACCATTTGTGTTGCTGATTTCACCACATGACATGATTTTTTACCTCACTAAGTTTAGGAGATTGGCTAAGTCCGGCCACCGTTAGTGGAGTAAAAATTTACTCCACTAACTTTACTCGACGGTTTACTCCTTTATTTTTTACGGGATCAGTTAGAGATGCCCTAACCTGGAGTAGCAATCATTCCTCCTCACCCGCCCACTCCACACGAAGGAGTAGCCGATATGGCGAGACCAGGGATCTTGGGGGACGTCCGTAGGGCGTGGGCCGGCGGCCAGGATCTCACCGGCTGGGTCATCTAGCCGCTCCGGCGATGCATGGACAGAGCAAGGGAGATCCCTGAGGTAGGTACGTCTTGTTACCGGATCTTTGATGTGAGTGTTTAATTATTTGCGAATTGGCGCAAGAGATGCTTCATAATTTGTTTTCAGTTTTGTCATCCATTTAATTGTGTATATATGTGGCAGAGAAATATGAAATCCTGATGTAAATGGTCATTAATCGGGACTGACAGTGCTGGATGCATGGGTGAGAGTGGAGGCCGCCTGAGGAAGATGACGCCGCTGAAGGGGATGCAATTCATATTGCAGCCTATCAAATGGTAAAATCTCACACCTTTCATTTTCTATCCTCTCAGCTCCCAATCTTCCCCAGAATAAAGCATTGGATTAATGAGCTTTGCAAATCCATCTTGCATGGATTATAAGACCCTGAAAAAGTGACTAGGAAATTGTGTTATTATTTTGGTTTAACAGCTTCAGAGTGTTGAAACTCTCCCACAGGATTGATCACACAAAATCACGACGACCACGCGCACACGAAAACTGATAGCCAAAGGCATGTGTCGTGCCTCTTTTCTTTATTTCTTTTTCTCTTTTTCTTGACTCGCGGTTTTACAATCTAAGCAGCCCTATACGTGCATATATACACGCTAGGACCTGACCCATCAAACCGACACCAACAAGACCTCCTTGACCTATGCGGACACATATTTCACCAACACAAGGCAATAGCCACAGCCGTATAGGACTAGGAAACTTAACTAAAACTTACCTAATCTAAATACACGGCAGCGCTGATCACTTCCTAACCGGACTCAACCCTGTGTCTCACGCAGACTGCTAGCTTGCACATAACTAGAACTTACCTAGCTAAAACCAACTTATGTTTGGATTACCTAACAATCACCCCCTAAACCAAACATCCGACATTTTACTCGAGGAGACACGCAGACGATCACCTCTTCATCTTGTCCCGTCGATTGCCTCCGGTGACGCGACCTACCGGACCGCAACTTCTCTCATCTTGCAAGAATGGCTACCACCTCAACACCATATTTTGCTTCTTATGCCGATTTGCAGACTAGAACCAACGATTACCTGGACTACCAGCCACGCTGCCACATCTTAGCGTGCTACATGCAGACTAAACGCATAGCCTCATGCAGGAACTCAACTTAACTGGTGCGCGTCCATCTTTACGTTGATCTTCAACTTCTCGTCGGTTGTTTGTATGCGGGGAGACACAACTCTTCACCCATCACATCTTCAATCTTTCTCATTGTCGCCGATGCCACATCTTATCGAACGACACATGCATGTTGTCTAGCGGCAACACAACTCGCCATATACGTGCAATGCATTTCCACCATATATAAACTCGCCGAAACTCCACGACCACGAACAGAAACGCAAGGCACGAGTTCCTTTTTCCGCCCGCTCTCGCTCGCAATTCTCCTCCGCCAGTGACGCATCTCAACTGCAGCAGAAGACTCACACATCTGAGCTCTTGGACGCACCTTGCAAGAACTCATGTGCACACTTTGACGACAGCTCGCAACTTTGTCATCTCTTCCTCGCTCCCACCAACTACGATCTTGGATGAGTTTCCGGCACCGCACCTTGGCATGACCGCTCCCATCAACGATCTCTTTCCACCATCTTGCCGACGACAGCCTTGTTGCCCTCCTCCAGGTTATTCCGTCGAATGCCAATCGCCCGTCGCCTCGCTTGCGACAGCGTCATCGCCGCCTCCTCCTCGTCACACCGCCAAACGGCAATCAACCTGATCCTTCACGTCGTTGCACCCCCAACGACTAAATCACCTGCTCTCCTTGTCGCTGCATCACCCAACGACTATATCGCCCGCTCTTTCTCGTTGCTGCACCGGCGACTGTATTGCCCGCTCGTCTCTTTCCTCCAATAATAATAGTGAACAACTTTTTCCGGATCAGGTATTCCATTGTTACAAATGTATGCTGAAGGAGCTACTCCTTGCAGCAAGGAAAAAGTCTTTACCTATTATCACAATTATTGGTTCTGATTCTGTTTTGTTGCGACCTGTACAAAGATTCCTAACTAATTTACATTAAATTATAATATGAAAAGGAGGTAGTATTAATACGTTGGTTAGTATCAGTAATATTCAGAAGTCACACAAAGCATTCTTGGAGTATGTGGGGGACAAAATATGCACTATAATGATAGACTTAAGCGCACTAAGAAAATCCAAAAGCTCATGTGTCACTATTATCTACTAGTAATTTGTACGTGCTTTGCACGTTAGATTATTATGAGTAATCAAAATACTAAATCATTTAAACTAAAACTAAATCACCTATCTTATGATAAAACTGTCATGCAATTTTCAAAAGTACATTTGTGTTTCCGAGTGGGAGCTCATGGAAACTTTTTTTTTCTATTCACATCAAACAACTTTAGCACAACGAATTCCTATATGAAGAATGCTTTAGAAAAAGCATACATTTTTTCCAAGAGAAATGTTATTGTTATTGACATGTTTGTGAAATCTTATATTTTTAAAATTGAAATTTGAAATATAGAGTAAATCAGTTTGATGCAGTAATTTTCACACCTTTACGCCAGAGGTTTCTTATAAAATCTATTTCATTTGTGTATCCTCGACCTCACAGCGTGTTAAATAACTTAACATCCTGTTAAGAAAAATAAAGTAAAATCAAAATCAAAATTTTCTACTGGTTTTTTGAATATTTCACTCAGCGACCAGCAATATTGCCATGTGTACACTCTTTTCTTCACCTGCAATAAAAAATGTGTACCGTCTTTTTTACAGCACATTACTTCTTTTGAGAGAAGTGAGAAATGCTTCCATGCATGTAGCACTCCGTGAGATGGAGTAAATCGCCCCTGTAGTAGTATAGGCTGCTATCCTCTACACGCACCTGGTCTAGATAGTTCGAGCGTGTACGTGTAAATACTCGTTGGTGGAATGTTTAATTCTTCACTACAGCAGACCGCTATGGTTGCAGGCCAACAGCGCGTCCGTGACAAGTCTGGAAGATCCAAATTGGCAGCGTTTTGGCGCGCGTCTGTACAACGCGAATCCAGGAAACCTCAGCCGTTGGATCGGTTAAGTCTAGTATTGATAAACAGTGGAGATTCACCAGGTGTAACAAATCAACGGCTAAGGGTTTGCTACTACAGCACGATGGACTGCTAGTCCATGTTCAAAAATTGATGTACTATAGTAGTAGAGATAAATTATTTACACTGTAGTCATACTGTTTCAAAAATTATGTGTCAATTGCATAATTCTTATGTTTATTGTAAGATGCACATTCTTTGATTTATGGTTCTGGTTTCTCAGTTATAAAAGAAATTTACATCTTATAGTAAATGATATTTGTTCAGTTGATAACAAGATTCAAGGATAGTTAGTACAAGTTTTCTTCTAATGTATACTTTTATTGATCCTTTCCTGGTAGTCTGCACCCACTGCTTCAATACTATTGGTACAGATTGATTGGTTAATTTATACAAGGAATGAATGTCTTTGCACAGCATTGATGATATTCGATTGATTTGCTACATGCATGTAGGAGTCATGCCTGTCCAGTTATATTTTTATTCATCCGTTTTCCTGGATCAACACTCCTAAACACCAGGAGCTTCACTCCACCCTTAATCCTCTACGTCAAAGCCTTCTTGCCTCGATCACCCACCACTGTCAGGTCAAGTGTTCCGAGGTATAAGCTCAAGCCTTATAAAGTATCAGTGTATAGGTCAATGCTGTATTTTTCACCGCAAAAACATAAGTATTTAGTAGTTCCAGAAATTGAGACAAGAGCAAAAATTGCTGCCTGGTAGGAGAATTATGCAGCTCTTTACTTCGAAGTTTTTAATCTCGATGTCTTGCATGAATGCTGAGCGGCTCAAAGCGAAGGAAGTTCGCCATTCCCAAACTGTGGCACTGCCAACGTCAATACTAAAACTGTTCTATACATGAGATTTATTTGTATATATCTTCTATTCACAAACAAGGGCCACTGATCACTAGCAGTTTGAGGTAACTCCACTAATTAACTTCTATGTCAATATTAGCCTGCAACTTAGCCACAAATGGAACAACTGTGAGGAGGCTATGTTATCCTTCCTGCTTACTATTTTGGTGATCACAGGGTATGTGGAACGCACCCCTATGTCTACTTCTTTCCCTGGGAAGCGAAGATTTATGGTTTTTAATGTCATGTGAGCTGCATTTTGTTTTTGTTAAGAGAATATTAGAACTGGACTATTTGTTTGGACAAAAACGACGGGGAAGCTTCTTGTTGTGTAGATACAAACTATGGTAGTAAAAATACAAAAAAAGTGACCCACAAGATCTTAGTAACATGGAATATGTGTGAAGTGTAAGAGATGTTTTCCCCGAACTCCATGCCGACCAACTCCGCCCGGATGCCACATCCTGGACAACAGCAGCTACACGGCGTCCTAGGATTTACATTCTGGTAATGCAAATCCCCATCTGCCTCCTCTATTCTGAGTCATTGTTCTAGCACCATAAGTTTATAATAAGATCCCCCTGTAATGGTATCTCAAGTATATCGTCAAAGTAGGTAAATTGTACTCCCACCATTTTCTGAGTAATTTTGTTTGCATTGGGGCTTCGGTACGTAAAACTCTTTCCAGGAATCACAAAGACATTGCAACTAAAGTGCACCAGCGTTGCCGGTGAATGGCATGAATACAAGGAGTAGAGTGTCACTAATGGATTCATGTATAAGCTATGGCTTGTCAAGGCTACAGTAGTAATTATAAGTAAGCTGATACTAATATTATTTGTAACAGTTGTATTTATTTCAAGTCATATAGATCATGGTTATAGAAAGAGGGAGAATATTTTCATGTAGTTTTCTGAATCTTCGAATATGGTGTCAAAACCAAGTGTGTGGCATAATTTAAGATTTCCATGTATAGTTAGAAGATTCACTTGTTTCACTTTTTAGGACTCTAAAATGTGATTTTGTTTTTCAGGCTTTTAACTTCTGCTAAATTTGGGTCGATCGATGCCTAGCAGAACTAGCTTACGAATTAAAGATCGGTTGATTTGGTAATTTTTATGTGGCTGGCAATCCCTGACAAGTGAACTTAATACTGTACTTAATACTGCTTGCATAGTCTGCACTCTTCATCTATGACTCAAAGTGAGTAAACTCTTGTTTGTTTGTTTTTCCTCACCAACTTAATGCAATAGATTTCCTCTGTCATTTCAGTGATTTAGATATTAAGTGATTCTTCCTACGGCAGTCTAAACCCTTGTTTGTTTCTTTTTCTTCACCAACTTGATTGCTCAAACCAAAATTTAGCTAGGCCCTCCCCTCGGGTCGCCTCCCCCTGGGCTACGCCAGGGGCCTCGAAACCCTAGCGCCGCCAGTACCCTCTAGCGCCTCCTTCTACCGTCGCTGCCGCCGGCGTGGGCCACGGTGGCGGCGGGCGCGGTGCCGAAGGCATCTGGGTGGGTGGACGCGGTGGATCTCATCTGAGGCGGCAGGGGCAGCGACCTCAGGCCGTGCGGCAGCGGCCGACGCACCATAGCTGGCGGAGCGGCGGCTCGGATTGGACGGCGACTGTGGTAGCGCCCCATCCGGCGGGGTGGGCTGTTCTGGTCGGGATGGTGACGGCGGTGACTACGGATCCAATGCCCTGATTGGATCCGTCGTAGGGAGGCTTTCCGCCGACCGGCGGCGCATGGAGGGGCCGGTGAGGAGATGTCGGATCTCTGCCGGAGTACCGACGACGACGTACGTCTTCGTGGCGAGGTTCCACTCGCTTCCAGCCAGCCGCGAGGTCGGGAAGACGTGGCTTCCGGTGAAAATCATGCCTGACTGCGGTGCTGGCGGATGATGGCGGCGTCTTGGACGTTGTTCCCTTTTGGAGGCATCGTCGTTGCAGGTCACGTCAACCTGATCAGGAAGTTCCGGGGGAAACCCTAGATCTAGGTCTACCGGATCGGACGATGACGGTGCCTTCGGTGTGGTTCTCCCTCCTGGGGGCATCGTTTTGGAGCAAGTGCTGGTTGGAGGGGACAACAGGAGGAGCGGTGTTTCATCTTGTCCATTGATGATGGCGGATCTCGGCGGCGTGGCGCAGTGGAGACTCGGCACCCGATGAGCGGAGATGGACTCGCGTAGGAGGGTGACGCTTTCTGGTGTCGTGGTGGCGTCGGTGGCAGCTAGACCGGGCAAAGTAGATGCAGCAGTATAGCTCGGAAGATTGATTGGTGGCAGGTGGTTGCGGCGGCCTCATACCCGGCAAGCGTCCTGGTTGAGGAGTACGCTGGACTGGTGGGTGCCCATACCCGGCAGGCGTCCTGGTTGGGACCTAAAGTCTTAGATGTTAGGTTTGGCTGCGAGGCCTGTTTGGTATTAGGCCTAGACTTTCAGCGCCCCTTCATCAACTGGATAGGAATAGCGGCAGATGTTGCTTAGACGGTGGCTTTAGTCTTACTGTTGTATGACTTTATAAGGTCTTGTGTCAATAATTAATAAAATAATTGTATGCATCGTCCAGATGCAGAGGCCAGTGGTCTTCCTCCTTTTCTAAAAAAAACATGATGCAAGAGAGTTCCTCTTCCATTTATAGGGATTCAGAGATTAAGTGATTCTTTCTGCTGCAGTGGCTACAACATGTCATCTACCCGAAGCTAACATTTTCTAATCCAACTTCCGAGCTTTCTTGTTCATAATTAGATTATACAAGTGTGCTTGCTACATATTATTCTTTACGAACGGGACATGCTTGTCGTGAAGCAACATATTGTATCGGTATATGTGCTTGGTAGATATTATTTTTCTTTGTATACCTTCTGTCTTTTTATTTGAGAAGAAGTTGAGATGTTGTACTTGGACTAATGCATTGCATGTTTTATGTGTTTTAACCAGAGGCGAAGGCACTTTAATATATGATTTGAGCTCTGAAACTATATAATTGTAAAAAATGTTCGTTTATTCCTTTGAAGACTTGTCCTTTTTCTCAGCTCTTGTTTTTTATTGTTCTCTGCTCCAGCTTCAGGAGTGAAATTAGATAATACAAAGCATGTTGTAAATTATAGTAGCTCTGTCCTTTTGTTGTAATGGCTAATGCCTTCAGAGCATTGTAGCGAAAGTACAAGCATCAAATCACTTGGGCATGAATAGTTCCAGAAACCAAAAGCATGTTGTAAATTATAGCAGTTCTCTGTCTTTTTGTGTAATGCCTAATGCCTTCAGATCCTATTTGAATCACAGTAAAACTGTAGAGGAAATAGAAATATCAGATCACCGGGGCATGAAAATGTTCACTGTTATGTTCAATGTACCCCACTGTACTGTTTTGTAATGCTTGAATGCTTATAATACAGATATTTGTTGTAACGTTTGAATGCTTCTCAATAGTACATGTGTGATTCCCTAGGGCTAACCTAACAAGTAGATGAGATTAGAAGGGAAGGGAATTATGGTGAGCGAGTAACAGGAGGGAATAAGAGAATAGAATAAAGCCTGAAGGTGAATGTAATTAATTAGATACTTATTTAATTATATTTGCAAAAAAGCAGATCCCATCAGCATTTGATATCTCCAAATTGTTGCACGTGTAGGATTGCAACACAAGTAACTACATGTGAATTGAAACTATAAGATATGTGTATTCAAATTTTAAATTCTATTAAGACGTGCATTGGGGGACTCGCTCCGCCAAACAAAGCGGTCTTCAATCACGGTCAGAAAGAAGTGATGAGGCACACTCCGGCAGCGATGAAGAAACAAGCATTTCATTTGTCTGCAATAGTTGCAACCCACATATGACACGAGGTCCATTTCGTTAAAGTAGCAAAGCTATTGGGGCTGTCGCTTCGACGTCCACTGCTCCAATGGGCCTTGCACACTCAACCGATATCGCTTCTGGGACTGCACATATACATGCGCTTACTAGTATCATAAGGGAGAGGAAGGAGAACCTAAGAACAAAAGGCATGTGAGGCATCAGGAAAATTCCAAAACAAATGTTGGACCCTAGTTGCACAGGTACACACTAGTTTACGCCTTACTCCATGTCCCCATTCCAAATGCTCTTATATGTTCATTTCCTTCCACTTCCTGATTTGTCATCTAAACCTAAATGCGCACATTTGTTAAAATAATTGCACAAGAAAATAGGAAATAGGAATTTAGCGGTCACTCAATCGCATGACCAAATTCACAATAGGTATGTCTGAGCAGATACAACACAGTCAGCTCAGTCCCCTGGCACCCTGCATGCCTAGGGAATCGCCTCTTCCGGGAGATGCAGCATACACTTTGATCACACCCCCTCGAGCCCCCATCAACAGAACCAAGAAAGAAGGGGTCAAATTGGTTCTGTACCAATTCATATTGCTTCATGTGTGTAGTCAAATTTATCGGGTCCTGGTGTTTTTAATGCGTGGAGTTTAATCCATAAGGCTTTGATCCACATACGCAATAAGAACCGTTTTTGTTCGATCTGGAGTCACTACCACATTGAACATTTGCGTTCAATCAATTCGATTGATGGTTCACATGGAACGTTTAATTCCGAGAGCTACCCAGATCGAATGTCAGTTCGTTATTAGGGTCCAGAAGGTCCCATGCATGGAGTACCAGTCATATTATTCGTTAGTCTATCTAGTTTTGTTTGGTTAGATAAGAGGATATATATCCTATGTAATCAATCGTGGCCGAATCAATAATTAGTAAAATCTTGATTAGTTTGGATACAAGAGAGAAACAGTGTCTTTCTTAGTCAGATTTCTTATGTTTGGTCGCTTCTAAAAGAGGCTGGGTATGACCATGTAAGGCACAAATTTGTTCTGATCGGAGTTGAGGAAAATATCAAAAAGTACCATGTTCGGGCATGCCAAATATCCGTGTTCGTTTGCTAATATCTGAGAGATTTAGTTGCTGCTACGCGCATGGTTCGATCTGATCGACTCCGTTTGTAAGTTGTATTCTTTGCTCTTCTTGCATATTGTTGATCCGAAGAATCCTTCTACTACTTTTGCATACGCTCCTGTTCTGACCACCATTCGTTGATGTGTTCTTGCTATTTCATTGAGTAATGTGAAAGACTCAACGCCAAGTCAAGACACGTCACACAGGTAAGTGATATTGATAAATTCCCATGGACAATAAATAAGCAAAGCATGTGCCATGTTTACTCGAAGGAACAATAGTTCCAACAAGAAAAGAAATCTTGACAAGCAAATCGATACATCCATTTACGTCAGAACATAGTTAATTTAGAGGCATGTGAGGCATCAGGAAAACACAAAACAATCTTGGCCCCTAGATTTAGAGGCCAAGAAGTCTAGGCTTTCCTCCATGTTCTCATGCCCATTGCTTGAAAAACGAACCTAAGTTATCAATAAAATAGTGAAAGAAACAAAGCAATAGAAGTAAAACAGAAGCCCAACCAGAACTAAAACTGAAGCCATGAAGATGTATATTGTCACTCCCTTCACAACATTTTTGCAGGTCATAAGGGAGAGGAAGGAACACCTAAGAACAATAGGCATGAGAGGCATCGGGAAAATTCCAAAACAAATGTTGAACCCTAGTTGGACAGGGACACACTAGTTTAGGCCTTCCTCCATGTTCCCATGCCCAATGCTCTTAGATGCTCATTTTCTTCCTCTTCCTGATTTCCCATCACTTCCCCATCATCTAAATCCAAATGCCCACATTTGTTAAAATAATTACACAAGCAAGTAGGAAAAGGAAGGAATACCTAAGAACAATAGGCATGGGAGGCATCAGGAAAACACAAAACAATCTTTGCCCCTAAATTAAGAGGCCAAGAAATCTAGGCTTTCCTCCATGTTCCCATGCCCACCGCTCTAAGATACTCATGGCTTCCTCTTCCCTACTCTCTCTCTCAAGGCCTCATGATCTAAACTTTACAATTTATTAAGCGTTCATCATGGAAACACTTCCTCGTGAGGTAAAAGGAAGGGGAAGGACGAAGGGGAACCTAAGAAAAATTGGAATGGGAGGCAAGGGGAAACACTGAGGAAGTTATCCACCTCTGTTTCTAGAGGTTTAGGTGGATAGCTCAGAGTTTTCTCCGTCTTATTCTTCGCCTATTTCTTCCCCCTCCTAGCTCACATTGAAGGAATATTACACTGAAAGAAGCTTGAAGTTGTGAGGTATATATAGGCTTCTTATGAAGTGCTCTAGAGTGTAAACTGTGCTCAAACTTGTAAGCGAATGCTGAAATCAATGAAAACACATGCATATCTCCAATGTGCATCATAGTGTATCATTGAATGACACTGGGCCATGTAACATCTATTGCTAATATGGGCACATGGAGGTAGATCTTTTTCTCATGCATGGCTAAAGAGAAAAAGAGTTTTTCTTGACCCTGAACTTGCATTTACATCAAGTGGGAAGGTAATAAACCATATGGTCCTTCAATATATTTTAAGAGAGCAACATAGACGAAAAGAGAATAATCCATGTGATGGAAATCACCAGAATCAAGAAAATAAATGTCAAAATTACAGACCAGTATGGAATGCCTTGGACTAGTACAAAAACCCCCAATTATCAGCACGCGTAAGTGCCTACTAGCAGGGTTTGGCCGGCGCGCTGCTAGTACGACGCCGCTGGTAACAGGATACTAGCAGCACTCGGGCCGAACAGTGCTGGCAAGGTAGAAACTAGTAGCGTTTGACGAGCGCATGCGGCTGTTAGGTCTCGATCTAATAGAGTAGCATTGGTTTTCCGCAATGAGGCAAAGGAGGCTTTGCTTATTAGATCGTACGCCGAGGCGGTTGCCTATTGGATCGTGCATGCAGGCCTTGTGTAGGATGAGGCGGTCAACAACTCTTCTCATTATTCGTGCCAAAGCTCTCTTTCGCTCTATCATACGACGATGCCCCAGGTACCTGAACCTTCCTTCTGGGCAGCCCTTGCTAGCCGGGCATGCCTTGGCAGTCTGTGCCGGCCTTTGACCAGGTCATCAACATCACTACTGGCACGTATCTAGCATGTGAGAATCCATCTATATTTTTAAGTTGGTCATGACAATGCCCCATCTGCGCCATCACACCTGTCCATCATCACGACAAAGGCAGCATGGGGTCCATCCATTTCATAGGATGTATCCCAGGTAGACTATGGTACTCACAAGAGAAAAGTACGTGGAACATGTCCGCTACACACCCATTGATGCAAACATGAAGCAGGTGCCCGACACGATCCAACCTGGCCCACGCCAACATCCGAATAATTTGCGAAGCCGGACAACTAAATTTTAGACGATGCATGGGTTGATCGTTGCCCATGTCCTTCTTTGTCCGACCAGAGCAACCCAATAGCCAAGTAGCACACCCCGACTCAAACCACACAGAAGACAAGGAAGAAGAACCGAGCGAACGATCAACCGATCGAGGGGAAGAACACTATCAAAGGGCACACACAGAACAAAGCGATGGAGAGACAGAACGCAGTGTCCAAATGCCAGTCAAGCATTCCAAAACAAGACATCCCGGCAGGGGCCGCAATGCAAGCACCAACACAGTGCAGGCTGACCACAAGCGTCATCCTAGAAGGCATCATGAAGTAACACCCATTCCATCTTCACCGTGGGATTTCTGCAACCCGAGGTGGGCCCCATGGCTGCAATCACTTTCTCGTCACGTGCCATCCCGTGTCCGGGCAGCGTGATCCTCATTGTTATGTCTGACTGCGTTGGCTGTATTTCGGGCGCTCATTGAGCTCTCTCATGGCCATTGAATGTGAAAAATCAACACGGGCAACAAATCCAAAAGCTTCAGTTTTGTTCCAATGACTGCAAGCGGCAAATCTGCGGCCCAAGTGGTGCGGCCCACACCCACCAAGTGGAAGGCAAGTGATGCCTTGACGAGCAAGTGCCTTAAAGAGACGGAATGGATAAGGGACGAGACAAAACGGATGACAATCCGTGGGATCCGACTGACTATCGTTTTCTGGCCTACCTGCCAAACCCGTTCATGCTACACAACCCTTCAATGAACACAATATCAAACCAAAAGTTTGCTCAAACAATTACATCACACTGCTTGCATGCGACTAAAAGTTACAAAGAAGAAGAAGGTTCTTTAGGCCACACGATGCCATCTACCACTTTTCCAATCCGGCCAACACATCTGCTCCCTGAAACAAACTACGCGGCTCCACCATTGATAGTGGCCCTAACATAGCTGCCGGCGTGACAACCTATGGACTATCCACTTTCCTACGAGACATTGACAACTCGCGTCGACGGCTCCTCATGGGTGTTGAACCCATGCACCCGAGAATGAACTCTTTGTCGTCACCATCGCAGTCGAAGTAGCTGCAGAGCGATACCCGCGATGGTACTCCATGGTATCCTTAACAGCCCACCACAAAAACATGACGGGGACCTCCAAGGACGACAAACAAAGGACAATATGTGAGAAAATCAAAAGAAGCCGGCCGAGCACAGCAAGACAAAAAAAATGCTGCAGTGGATGAGGTTGGACGGCACCCCATATATACGGCAGTAGAGTATGCGAAGGGCCCATGGCAAACCGACATGACAACCTTATACGGACGCATGACTACCCACACTAGGCTCCAGATCTCATACGGCCAGCTGATCAGGTGTCCGCACAGCCGGCTGAACGAGCGTTTGCATGGCTGGCTGAAAAGGGCGGCGCACAGCCGGCTGTAGAGCCGGCGCACAACCGGTTGGACGCAAAGCCAGCGCAAGCAGTGCACACATCACGTATATGCCCACATGGGGACAACGATACAGGCCAAAATGAGCCCCAGGCGCTAGTCGGCGATGCGACCGCAATGAACCCCCGCCCGTTGCAACAGGACCAGCCTGGCGCGGGCGTACACGTCATCAGGCAGGCCCTGGCACGGCTTCGCGCGGAAGAAAGCGTGCAGTCCCTCACCCGCGGGCACGACAGGAACCGCGCAATGACGGTGGCCCTGGGCACGCTGGACGGTCCACCCATCATGAACCGCCCAACCACAACGCCCGGGTCTGAGCACCCCTCAAGTAGCCCCCACAGCACGCCTCGGAGCAACGGACGGCTCGGAGGTGCTCTTCACTCGTGGAGAGCCCATGGAGGCAATCCTGCAAAAATCTGCAACATCTAACCGTCTATTTGATACATCAGTAAGTCACAACCAGTTGATCTTATTAATAGAAATAGAAATTTGGGCCAATTACCCACCTTTGCCATCACGTAACATAAACATTTTCGTTTTTCTCGTCCTCTGACAAAAACCTTAAAAAAAATTAAAAATCTACAAAAAAGCCTTACCTGTAAAAAGATGCCCTGCCACTGCTATTAAAATAAAATAAAAGTTTCCGGTTCCTTGTTGATGTGGCTCTGTGATCTGCAGGGGATGCCCTTATGATGTCCTTAATGCATGCAACCACCAACCTCTCCTGATTCTCTACTTCCCCCCCATCACCTGCTGCCTTCGTTGATCTTCGGGAACTGCAAGGATCTGAGTTCTAATCTGGGAAAGTTGTGCTTCTGTTACCAGACAACTACACCTTCTATCCTCATCGTTCATTTTTGCGTCAAAATTTGTGCACGCAAACTTCTATTTTTTGTTTCTCTGAAATAAAAGAACATTTGAACTTAAACGTTGCAGATCAACATCACACTAGTACTACCATGTGCAGAAATGTTTTCAGAATTTTGGTGCAACAAAAATATTTTAAAATGATGAAACTTATTTGAAATTTGAAATTTTAAAATTTATGTATCATCAAAAAATGAAACATTTTATGCACAAGAGTGGCACTTGTGTATCATTGACCTGCAAAGTTTCAAGGTCAAATCAAGAAAGAGAAATTTCTATGTAAAGATAACACGGATCTTGGTGCATGGATGGCCTAGATAGAAGATGTAGCTCCATGGGAGTATGGAAAATCCACGCTCGGTTATGGGGTTGCATGGCTGAGGCGAACTTGAACTCCATGGAGTCCTCCATGGTTGTGGCCAAGTCCCCCATGGAGTCCTATTCTCAGG
>NC_057806.1:19102458-19105149 GCF_018294505.1 Triticum aestivum
AATATAGTGCATGCCATCATCAGCTTCATTGGATAGAGTCCTTGTAAGTCCGATTTAGTCAAGTTGTGTTCGACTATGATGTAGACAAGATTAGGACTCGGTTTGTTTGGGGTTGCATAGCCTCTGACCCTAGCCCCAAAGCATTAGTTGGACACTAAATTCATGTTTGTACAGTTGAACAATAATTTCCCCATTACTTTAGATTTTGTGTAGTAATAAAACCTAGGCTTGGAATAACTTTGTGACTTTGAAGATGAAGGAATGAAAGTAGAAGAAGTTCTTGAAACTTGGTTATGTATAAAGGTTCTTCTTTGCTATAATTTAGTATCAAGGTCCCCCTTCTAGCCCCTAGCCCTAACCACTTTCTGATAACGAAAGTATTCAAATTGAAAAGGAAATGTAAAAAATGGGTTGATGGTTCTTCTCCACTAACCACAAGGATATTGGTATGCTATATTACATTTTTGAGGCCATTGCAGAAGTGATGGTATATAATTAGCTAATTATGCTATAAAGCACATACTAAATACCAGAAAAGGAAAAAAAATCAATTGCTCCATAGGATTGATCATAAACTAACATTATTACTATAGTAGTATACCCCCTTCAGATGGGAATAGAAGTCTGTCATGCAAATTTAGGTCATCGATTAACTAGCAAAACATGTATGCTATGCCTCCAAAAACATATGTTAGAAACTTCATTTGATAAAGAATCTTAAAATATATGTTTTATGACATACAACAGATTTAATCAAATTGAAGACCTAAGAACCCATGTCAGATTCATATTTCCATTCAAAGGGAGTACATGATTAGTGCATAAATTGTATATGTTAAATAGCAATGGAAAAAAACCAGACATCTCTAAAACAAATCATTTTTTTAGCAAATCAAATAATATATTCTAATTATGAGATTTGAATACTACATATGTACTTAACTTTGTAAAATTCTAGCCAACGGCTAGCCACTTTGCTATTTATCTTAATATCTCACAATTATGCTCCCGCCTTGTTGTGAATGTGAGGTGTATACTCTCAAATTTTAATATTTCATGTAACCATGATAAAAACTTCATTAAGGTAATGCCACCATATTACCTGTGCAGACACATCAAGGAAAGAAAAAAACGATATCATCATCATATCCAATGGATGAAACGACATTGGTATTTGTACACTATTGCAATCAAAAGGAAGAGGACAGGGAGGCACTGGAAAAATTTGAAGTAAGAAAAAATGGGTTGTGGTTTCATCCATGACCCCATTGCTGCAAGTCTTAGACCCTCTTTTCTTCCTCTTCCTTGCCTAGATACTATCATGATCCTAACAGCTAAATTTATACATAGACTGTTTGCTTCCCGTATTTAAAGTAAATGTGCAAGCCAAAAGCAAGGGGAAGGAGCACCCAAGAATAATAGGAATGGGAGGCATCGGAAAAACACATAGCCAAATCTCTCCTTTGTTAGGAGAGGGGATCTAGAAAGCTTATGCTTCCCTCGATGTTCCCATTCGTACTACTCTTGGGCCCACTCATTCTTCCTCTTCCCGGGCCACCCTCCACAACAAACACTGGAAACTAGAGAACTCGAAACAACATCTAGAGTTGTTGCATGATAGCACTAGGGTATAAATAGATAGAGAGGTGCATATTTATTGGTGTAGGTATGTATATGAGGACTAGGGTCACCATTCATGAGCCATTGTGCCACTACTTAATAGCTATTAACTCAAGTTATTGATCCAGGAATAGCATATGCAGGGCTTCGTGCATGCCGATGAATAAAAAATACCTAGTACTTACTTTCCATACTGTAAAAAAGCGACAAACCAACTGAACCCTAATAGTTGAAACTACCTTTTATTCAATGGGCTAAGAAATCGTGCAAGCCAAAAAGATCAACTAAACACTGAAGTTGTCTCTTGTTTGTCTGCCACGGATATTGTGCAAGAAAAAAAGAGAAAATAATAACCGCAACCTCTAATTTTAGTTGCAACTTTTTATGCTTTCCTCTGTTCCCATGGTCACTACTTGTCTGCTTGTAGACCCTTTGTTTTTCATGTTCCTGGTTCACCCTCAAAGCGATATTTGCTAAGTATATGACTTGATATATTTTTTTCTCTCCAAAATCAATATCGCACAAGTCCAAAGGATGAGGAAGGAGCATCAGAGAACAATAGGCATGATGGCTGATCTCACCACGGTGACGGGGACGACGGCGGGGATGATCCAGGGGTTCAAAAAACAAAATATAAACAAAAACATTATTATCGTCATCTTATGACTTAGTGAAACTCCATAAGCTACATTTACTTATTCTATTCAAATTTACTTATAATTTCCTATTCTATTCAAAATTTCTAAAAATTTCCTATTCTATTCAAAAGACCTACATTTACTTATTTTTTTCAATTCCATATTTTATTCTATTCAAATTTACTTATTCAAAATTTCCTATTCTATTCAAAAGACCTACATTTACTTATTCTTTTCAAATTACTTTTTCAAATTTTCTAAAAACAAAATATACTAAAATCCTACATTTACTAAAAAACCCTACATTTACTAAAAACAAAAACCTACATTTCCCAAAAATAAAACCTATTTACAGAAAGGGGGAGGAGGAGGTGAGAGGAGGCCAAGAGGAGGAGGAGAGAGCAGGAGGGGGAGGAGGAGGAGGAGGGGGTGC
>NC_057806.1:19105387-19111560 GCF_018294505.1 Triticum aestivum
GAGGAGGAGGGGGCCGCTGGCAGAGAGGGAGGAGGAGGGGGCCGCCGACGCCAGAGAGGGAGAAGGAGGAGAGAGGGGTCGACCTTGGGGTGGAGGAGGAGCACGGCGACGGCGGCGAGAGCGATAGAGGCGATGAGAGAGTGTGAGGGGGAGAGGGTGAGGACGCGCGCGGGCCGGTTTGGATAAGGGCCCTTAGTGGTAGCGCTTATCCTAAAAACTGCTGCTGCTAAAACCTATAGCAGTAGCGCTCTCTATAAAAACACGCTACTGCTAACATCTATAGCCGTAGCGCTCTCTGTAAAAACGCGCTACTGCTAACGCTAAGCATGTAAATTTTTTCAAAAATACATTGGTCATCAATGACCTTTTTGTATAGAATCTAAATTGTCAATAGGAATCTTCTTCGGCCATAGATCCTATACATAGAGTTCAATGAAGACAAAGTGGTTGTAATGGATTGAGAAGCACCGTATTTAAGGTGGTAAAAATTCTGTTCGCGGAGCGAGGTGGGATTAAACTTTGGTCTTATTAGGAGGGGACTGAATTTATCAGTAGCACTTGTCAGAGAAAAAGCGCTATTGCTAAGATCAATAGTAGTAGCGCTTTCTATGCATGAGCACTACTAGTATCCCTAGCATACCTGGAACGGTCTGTCAGTTTTAGTAGTAGCACGTTTTCTATCTCCAGCGCTACTGCTATGCTCATATTAGCAGCGCTCGTGCTGCCCAAGCGCTACTGCTATTTAGCAGCAGCGCTTGTTTTGTAAAAGCGCTACTGGTGAGCTCCTGTGTATAAGCATTTCCCTAGTAGTGAAAAATAATGTATAATTTTATTGTCATTATTATGAATTTATTATATCTTACATCATTCTGCATAAACATTGAACTCCGCTACCCACGTCGGAAGTCCTAGCTCAGCCATTGGGAAAGAATTTTGGATTTCTCCATGTTCCCATGACCACGGTCGGCTCTCAGACCCTCTTTTCCTCCTCTCCCTGACTCACTTCCACCGCTTTATCACCTGAAATATCAAATGCATTCGTACTTCCCACCTTCTCTTGTCAAAATATTTAGGCAAACCAAAAGGAAGATGAAGACTGCCTAAGATCGATAGGAATATGAGGCATCGGGAAAACACAAAGAAAATGTGTACCTCCGACACTAAAGGAGAAATCAAGCTCTAGAATTTCCTCTATGATCCTATTCCCAGTGCTCTTAGAGTTTCTCTCGTCCTCTTCTCGGCTCGTTCTTGAGCCCTTGAACTACACACCTTTAACAATAGGAATCTTATAGTATTGAACAATGTTCTGAAGTAGGCCTCTACTGCATTGCTCTATGATGCACAGATACTCTGTCAGTAAATCAACTAAAATAATGCACCTACTGCATGTTGCACCATATAGCATTGGAGGCAATGATGTCATGCACACATAACACTCATTGTAAAACAGTCTAACCCCGGGTGGTTCATTTATAAGAAGGGTAAGGAAGTGAACCACTCTATTGGATTCTTATTAGGAGTGAGCAGGGAGAGTGGAGAACAAGATACATCATATATGTGCACAAAAATTCCACAAGCATCGCACTTCACGACTGGGTTGACAAGGAATCTCCAACTAACATCTCATGGATTTTCATTCTAATCACAAACAAGCATAATGATATGACCATAGACCATACTAATCCATATACATTGCAGGTTCGAGCTTTTTGTATCGATCCCCCATCAACAATTCATATTGCTTCATGTGTGCAATCAAGTTTATCGGGTCCTGGTGTTTTTAATGTGTGGATTTAATCCATAAGACTTTGATCTGATAGGTCCAAGAGGCAAATTTTTTGTTCGATCTGGAGTCGCTACCACATCAAACGTTTTTGTTCGATCAGTTCGATGGTTCGCAAGGGACGTTTTGTTTCATCTGAGAGCTACCCTGATCAAATGTATGTTCATTATTGGGGTCCTATAGTGTTTGGAGCCAGAAGGTCGCATGCTTGGAGTACTAGTCACATTATCCGTTAGTCTCTCTAGTTTTGTTTGGTAAGATAAGAGGATCCTATGTAATCAACATGGCTGAATCGTTAATTAGTTAAAATCTTGATTAGTTTGGATAGAAGAGAGAAGGAGAGTGTTTCGTTGTTGGTTTGCTTATGTTTGGATCGCCAGTAGAAGAGGCTGGGTACGACCATGTAAGGCATGAATTTGTTCTGATCAGAATTGAGAAAAATATCAGAAAAGTACCATATTCGGGTACGCCAAATATCTGTGTACGTTTGCTACTGTCTGACAGATTTAGTTGATGCTATGCATGTGGTTTGTTCTGATCGATTATGTTTGTAAGTTGTAGTCTTTGGTCTTCTTGCATATTGTTTGATCCAAAGAATAGTTCTACTACTTTTATGTACACCATTGTTGTGACGATCATTCGTCGACTTTTTTGCTATTTCATTGAGTAATGTGAAAGATCAGGCCAACAAAAGACTCAACGCCAATCAAGTAACGTCTGATATTGATAAATTCCTATTGAAAATAAATAAGCAACGCATGTTCCATGTTTAGTCCAAGGAACAAGAGTTCCAACAAGAAATCAAAACTTGACAAGCAAATCAACACAGCTATTTATGTTAGAACATGCTAATTTAGAGGCATGGGAGGCTTTAGAAAAACACAAAACAATCTTGGCCCCTAAATTTAGGGGCCAAGAAGTCTAGGCCTTCCACCATGTTCCCATCCCCATTGCTTGGAAAAGGAACCTAAGTCATCACAAAAATAGTGAAATGAACAAAGCAGTAGAAGTAAAACAAAAGCACAACCAAAAACTAAAACTGAAGCCAGGAAGATGTATATTGTCACTCCATTCACAACATTTTTGCAGATCATAAGGGAGTGGAAGGAATACCTAAGAACAATAGGCTTGGGAGGCATCAGGAAAAGTCCAAAAACAAATGGTGGACCCTAGTTGGACAGGGACACACTAGTTTAGGCCTTTCTCCATGTTCACATGCCCAATGCTCTTAGATGATCATTTTCCTCCTCTTCCTAATGTGCCATCAGTTCCCCATAATCTAAATCCAAATGCGCACATTTCTTAAAATAATTGCACGAGCAAATAGGAAAAGGATGGAATACCTCAGAACAATAGGCATGGGAGGCATCAGGAAAACATAAAACAATCTTTGCCACCTAAATTAAGAGGCCAAGAAATCTATGCTTTCCTCCATGTTCCCATGCCCACCGCTCTAAGATACTCATGGCTTCCTTTTCCCTACTCGCTATCAAGGCCTCATGACCTAAACTTTACAAATTATCAAGGTTTTATCATGGAAACACTTCCTCATGAGGTAAAAGGAAGGGGAAGGAGAACCTAAGAACAATAGGAATGGGAGGCAAGGGGAAACACTGAGGCAGATATCCACCTCTGGTCAGGGTTTCCTCCGTGTTCCCATTCTCACCGCTCTTAGAGTATTTCTCCCTCTTCCTAGCTCACATTTAAGGAGTATTACAGAGAAGGAACCTTGAACTTGTGAGGTATATATAGGCTTTTATGAAGTACTCTAGAGTGTAAACTATGCTCAACCTTGTGAGCGGAATGCTGAAATCAATGAAAACACACACATATCTGCATGGTTCACCATGGGGTATCATTGAATGACACTGGGCCATGTAACATCTATTTGTTAATATGGGCACATGGAGGGAGGATTTCGGGAGATCTTTTTCTTATGCATAGCTAAAGAGAGAGAAAAAAATTCCTTGACCCTGAACTTGCATTTACAACAAGTGGGAAGGTAATAAACAATATGGTCCTTCAGTATTTTTTACAAGAGCAAGGTGGACGAAGAGATAATAATCCATGTTATGAGAGATCACCAGAGTCAAGCCAATAAATATCACAATTACAAACTAATATGGAATACCTTGCACTAGGCACTAGTACAGGACCCCCTAATTAGCAGCGTGTGTAAGTGCCTACTAGCAGCGTTTGGCTGGCACACTGCTAGTAGGACGCCATTAGTAACAGGATACTAGCAGCGCTCGGGCCGAATACAGTTGGTAAGGTAGAAACTAGCAGCATTCGACGAGTGCACACTGCTGTTAGGTCCTGATCTAGCAGCGTTCATTTTCTGCAATGAGGAAAAGGAGGCTCTCCTAATTAGATCATATGCCGAGGCAGTCGTCTATTGGATCATGCTTGCCGGCCAGGAGTAGGTTGAGATGGTCAACAACACTTCTTGTTCGTGGCAAAGCTCTCTTTCGCTCTATCGTACCATGATGCCCCAGATATCCAGACCTTCCGTCTAGGCAGCCCTTACTAGCCAGCCAGGCATGCAGTGGCAGTCCGTGCCGGCCTCACACCATTTCATCAACATCATCACTGACACGTATCTAGCATGTCATAGCATGTGAGGACCCATCTATATTTTTAAGTTGGTCATGACGGACGCCCCATCCGCGCCATCACACATGTCCATCATCACAACAAAGGCATCATGGGGTCCATCCATTCCATAGGACGTATCCCTGGTAGACTATGGTAAGCACAAAAGAAAAGTACCTGGAGCATTGTTGGCGCCGCCTCTCCTGTGACTTCTCTCATGAACACACATCATGAAGAAACTCTACACACACATACACATCAAGGAAGAGCACAAGAGCTTTGCATAGAGGCCCTGCCCCTTGGTGTACACATGATGGCTACATTTTTTCTGTGCCCAACCGGCTCCCTTTTTCATTGACTCAAAGCAGTACATATATAAGGGACTCAGGCACCTTGTGCCACGAACTCACACCACTAACCGGCCTCCACATTCGGCCACTAACCAACTAACCCATGCAATAAGCTAGCTAACAACCCGCTGGCACACATCCACCTCTCCCTGGAATCGCTCCATCCTGCGGAGGACTCGGCCGGCCGGCCACTGCTCAACCGACTCAATGCATATTGACAACTAATGTCAAGATTAATGCGAACAAGCATGACTGCTACTGTGCTACACACCCATGGATGCAAACATGAAGTGGGTGCCTGACATGATCCAACCCGGCCCGCGCCAACATTCGAATAAACTGCGAAACCAGAAAACAAAATTTCAACGATGCATGGGTTGATCGTTGCCCATGTGCTAGCAATCAAATAGCCGTGCACACCCCGACACAAAACACACAGAAGACAAGCAAAAAAGAACCGTGCGTACAATCAACTTATCAAGGGAAAGAACACTATCAAAGGGTACTCACAGAACAAGTGCACAAGAAAACGACAGAGAGGCAGAACGCCGTGTCCAAATGTCGGTCAGGCATTCCAAAACACGACATCTGGACTGGGGCTGCAATGGTAGTAGACCGGATGGCAAAGGCTCCTCCACTTCCCCAACACAAGCACCAACACACGCAGGCTAACCACAAGGGTCATCCGGGAAGGCGTCGCGAAGAAACGCCCATCCCATCTTCATCGTGGAATCTCTGGAACCCAGGTGGGTTCCGTAGCTGCAATCGCTTTCTCGTCACGTGCCATCCAGTGTCCAGGCAGCGTGATCGTCATTACTACGTCCGGCCGCATCGGCTTGATCGGGCACTCATTGAGATTGTTCATGGTTGTTGAATGCGAAAAATCAACACGGGCAACAAATCTATAAGTATTGATTTTTTTTTCAATAAAAGCAAGCGGGAAATCTGTCGCGCAGCGACTTACATTATATTCATAAAACATCTAAAACTAATTACAGCCGTGAGCACGTCCACGGTGATGAATAACAGTGGGACGACCACTACGACCACCACTTTGACCCCACGGACAACATCAACGTCCCGGCCACTGGCACAGACACACCCACGGACAACGCCACGGGCATGGCCCTGGGAATCCCCATGGGCACGGCCAACTTCCTCTATGAACACGCTTATGGTGTGGTGATGCTTGTCCTTCAGCTCCGCTATCCCGTGGGTAAGCTCCCTCATGAACAAGCGCACCTGCATAGCCTCCACAATGGCAAGCTCCATCTCTGTCCATGAGCCTAGGAGACGATCAATCGGGGGCTGTTCCTGTAGACAGATAATTTGCAATACGATGTATTGATCGGGGTGCTGGTGCACGCATATATAATACAAGAAAAGGTCTCTACCTCAACTATACAAGACTAGGAGGTGGGCCACAACTCCAATACACGTGCAATACA
>NC_057806.1:19723921-19733701 GCF_018294505.1 Triticum aestivum
CCGACCTCAGGGAGGCCACGGAGCGGAACACCCGGGAGGCGCGGGAGGAGCGGGAGGCGGCGGAACGGGCAGCCGCTCAGGCGGTGAAGGAGCGGGCCGACGCGGCAGCCAAGGCCCAGGCGGAGGCGGCGACCGTGGAGACGGAGGCGGAGGGTTCGTGTAACCAGCCTCCGCTGCTCGCCATCCCCCTCCGAGCCGTGGCCCCGGACACCCCATTACCCCTGGCGGAGGAAATCGTCCAAGACCCACCGCTGATGGGGAGGGGGGAGGACCTCGTGGTCTTTGCGGAGAGGGCGCAAGCGACAGCGCCAACCGGAGCGGGCCAAGGCGGCCAATCGTCAGCGGCGCCGGAGGAGCCGGCCGGGGGTGAGACGGAGGACGGAGCCGGCCTTGAGGTGCAGCCGGTGACGCGTCGGCGCGCAGGGGGAAACGCAGCTCCGCCAGAGTCGCGCCGAGTTGCGGGCACCGACCAGTCGGCGGAGGCCCTGGAGGCGGCCAGCACCACCACGTCCGAGTGGACTCCCAGCGGGGGGACTGGCGAGCTGAATGTGGCGGCCCAAGAGGTCCGGAGCCGACTTCAAGCGCAGGCCGCCCTGCTGCAGCAGTACACCCAGGAGTTCCTGTCGATGTGGGCCGCCATCCGGGTGAGTCTTTCATTATTGGCCGCTTTGGTTTCTTGATTTCTTCCGTGGGGGCGCGTCAGCGCACCCACTGGTTGTAGTCCCCGAGATTCGGGCCGACTGCTGAGCAGTCGGGTCGGATCTTTCTTGACGACAACCTTATTTTTGCTTCCTGTCTGAACTTCCAGGAATATCATAACTCCCGTGCTGCCGCCTTCAACTCCCAGGCTCAGGAGTTGGATCGGAAAACCGACGACCTGGCCGACAGCCGAAGTAAGTGCTCGAACTTGTTTGTCTCCTGTGGGGGCACGTCAGCGCACCCACTGGGTGTAGTCCCCGAGATTTGGGCCGACTGCTGAGCAGTCAGGTCGGATCTTCCTTGACGACTTTTTCCTTATTGGTTTTCTCTTTTGTCCTTTGTGCTTTCAGGGGCCAATGCCGACTTGAGGAGGGAGCTCGGCGAAGCGCAGGCCGCCCTTCGCACCAAGGATGCCGAGTACGCCGCCTTGGTCTAGGAGCGTGACCGCCTGGCCAAGAAGCTGGCTGACCAGGAGGAGAGCCACAAGGCGGCCCTGCAGAAAGCGCAGGATAGCAAGGCCGCCCTGAAAGCAGAGTTTGAGACCGAGGCGGTGAGCTGGGCTGAGACCCAGCAAGCGCTGGATGAAGGCTTCGGCCGCATCGAGGACTTGATCGACGATAAGCCGCCTTCCTTGCTCCTCTCCTGCCCCTTGCCGCCTGGGGTTTTGGCCTGACTTGTGCTGCTGCCTATTTTCTTGTGCAGACTACTTTCCCGGCTACTCCGCCCTCGCCGCCCAAGCCATCAAGGCCCATCACGAGGCGCGCCGTCAGGCGGGGGTCAACATCGCGCCGGACGCAAATCGGACGCTGGAGGAGCGGCTCTTGGCCACCAAGCGCGGCTGCAGCCGGCTCACTGGATGCTTCGTCGGCTCCAACGTGCCGGGGCGCAGGTGTTGGCCGCCCTCTGGCCCGGCGAGACGATCCCCCGCACCCCAAGCCGGACCGGCGACTGGCTGGAGGTCGCAGTTGGTCGTTTTGAAGCTTGGAAGGCGTCGGCGGCCCGTCTTGGAGCCGGGCGGGCGTTGGAGTTCGTTCGCGCTTGGTACCCAGGGCTGAACCTGGACCAGCTGCGCACTTGGCGGCTGGAGGCCGACACGGAGCTGGAGGAGGTGCGGCCGGCTATCGCCCAGCGTGCTTCAATGATCGCCGAGTGCACCGACATCAGCGTCTTCGTGCCTGAAATCAACGATGATGGCGTTGCCCAGCCGGAGGAGTGGTTCGGTCTGAACCCGGCGGTGGGTGAGGACTCGACAGAGGAGATCGCCTCCAACGACGAGGGCGAAGATGACGAGGAAGAGGACGGTGAAGATGTCGAGTCGGCTAGTGGAACAACCGGTCGGCCTCAGGCTGACCGTGCCTCCAGCAACGAGGCGCATGGAAGCGCGCCCTTTGCGGGAGGCGGTGATCAAGCCGAGGTTCGCCAACCGGCCACTCCTTCAGCCGGCACAACCGTCTCCACCGACTAGCCCGGCTCGTCAATCGCTCCGCCAGCTTGACATGCCGTCCTTATTTTTCCTGCTTGTTGTCTTTTGAACAATCTTTAAGCATTCGCAGTTCCACCCACTGGGGGTGTATCGAAACTATGTTGAATGCTGGCCTCTTGGAGGTCTTTTATGTAAATATTATTATGTGCATGTTTGGTTTCCATTCGCGTATGCTTTTTATCCTTAGGCTTTTTCCTTTGCCGCCTTCCCTCTTTGGGGAGGCAAGTACTCGAGCTTTCTTGGATTGAAGTGAAGTGAATGGAAACCGGCCGGCCGGCTACTCTGGTAGTCGGTCGGTGATGGGGTTATGTACCTAGGGTAGGGTCATGGACCTGATCTAAGTACCTTACCCAAGGACACCCTTAGAAGAAGTCGCCTTCCAGTCGACCAACGAGGGACACACTCGACTGACTTGAAGGACTCGACCACGAAGACTCACTCGACCACCAGAAGGTCAAGAGGCACTCTGCACTGCAACGGCCGGTAATCAAGTAGACTTTATGATAGTAAAGGCACTTTATGTGGGGCGTTACCAGTAACGCCCCAGACTTAACTCACCTTAAACCCTCTCCTACGTGGGCTGGCTGGGGTCCTGGCGCACTCTATATAAGCCACCCCCCTCCACAGGTAGAAGGGTTCGGCACCTTGTAACTCATATACTCATAATCCACTCGACCACCTCCGGGCTCCGAGACGTAGGGCTATTACTTCTTCCGAGAAGGGCCTGAACTCGTACATCCCTTGTGTTTACAACCTCTCCATAGCTAGGACCTTGCCTCTCCATACCTATCCCCCACTCTACTGTCAGGCTTAGAACCACGACAGTTGGCGCCCACCGTGGGGCAGGTGTTTTAGCGATTTTTGTGGAGAAGTTGCGATTCTTCCGAGTACTTTCATCATGGTGTCTGCTGGAGTTTTGGTCGGGGGTCAAGAGATCCGTCTCGGCACTCTCACCTTCATCGCCGACGACTCCGCGTGGCTCCATGAGGCTCCACTCGACGTTGATGCGCTCCCCGTCCGCGGTGCGATGCATTTTCGCGCATGTGTCCGCGGCGTTCTGCTGCGGCAACCGTCGACCCGGTATCGGTCGGCTCCTCCATCGTCCACCCTCCCGGTCTCCCGCCAGCGCAAGCGCTCGGGCCGGTCGAGGCTTCAGCGATGGGTGAGGCACGCGGTGGCTCGCCAATCGGCCACCACCCAAGTTGCGGCAATCGAGCCCGACGAATCCCTCTACGGCTTGTTCGATCTGTCGACTGGCTCCGTAGAGACTGCATCCGAGTGCGGTAGCAGTGATCCAGCGGCGGAAATCTTGATGGTCGACGGGCCCCACAGTCCCCCTGGCTTCGCCCGTGATGGTGGAGCAGGTGACGGCGGCGACCCTGCACGAGGCTACGAAGAGTACCAGCCCGAGCCACTTGACTCTCTGCAAAGAGAGGAACTTCGCCGTAGGAACGTGGATCCCCTGCGTACTCCCATCGCAGGAGAAACCCCCGAGGCTCGTGCCTTGGAGGAGGCGCGTCTGGCAAATTTGGCCGAACGCACTCGACTGGAGAATCTTCAGCGAGCACTCGACGAGCGCGCGCGGCAACGAGTTCTCGACACCAATCGACGTCAACTCTTCCCGCCGACTCAGGTATATCGAACCCCAATCCAGAATTTAGCAGCTGCGACCCGTATAGCAGAGTCCATCCAGCCTTCGCAGTCGGAAGCTGGCAGAGGCTTGCTGCAGATCAGGGATCTGCTCCGGGCAGCAGGAGATCAGAATTCAGCCGTGTCTCAGTCGCGCAACAGAATTCACAGTCGATCCGTCACTGCGAATACAGTTCAGTCGGCTCACAGCCCCAGATCGCCTCCGCGGCGTGAAGGGCGCGAGAATCGGCGAGATCAATATGGCGACCGACTCGACCGAGATGATAGGCGTCGAGTGCCCAATTCCCCTCCGAGGGGTGGGTCTTACGCTCCTTGGCAGCAAGATGACAGGCGTCAGTACAGTACAGGGTGAAGGGTTCCAGTCGACCCCAGAGAACCAGGCTTCGACGCGCAATCCATTATCGTGCAAGGTTTGATCGACCGGAACAGAGCCCATCGAGGCGGGCTCGACAGAGATGTACCCACAAGCAGTCGAGTGCATGTTTCTGGTCCTGAATGTTTCAGCAGAGCTATCAGAGCCGCAGTTATCCCTCCCAATTTCAGGTTGGCAACAGGAGTCAGCAAGTTCACTGGTGAGTCTAAGCCTGAAACTTGGCTTGAGGACTACCGAGTGGCAGTTCAGATTGGTGGTGGGAGCGACGAGGTGGCCATGAAGCATTTACCCCTCATGCTGGAAGGTTCTGCCAGGGCATGGTTGACTCAATTACCTCCTAGCAGCATTTACACTTGGGAGGATCTGTCCCGAGTGTTCATCAGAACGTTTGAAGGAACTTGCAAGCGACTGCCTGGATTGACAGAGTTGCAAGTCTGCGTGCAGAAGGCTAATGAGACTCTCAGAGAGTATATTCAGAGGTGGATCACTTTGCACCACACTGTGGAGAATGTGTCTGATCATCAGGCAGTCTGCGCCTTCAAAGATGGCGTCAAGAACAGAGAACTGAGTTTGAAGTTTGGTCGAACCGGTGACATGACCTTGAGTCGGATGATGGAGATTGCTACCAAGTACGCCAACGGCGAAGAAGAAGACCGACTCTGAAGCGGCAAGCACAAGCCGAGTCAGTCGGAAAAAGGAAACACCAGTCGGAAACAGAAGCGGAAGGCTGAACCGTGACTCAGGGAAAGTTTAAGGGGAAACCAAAAGGATCCTGGAACCCCAAGAAGGTAAAGGATAAAGAAGGGAACGATGTAATGGATATGCCATGTCACATCCACACGAAGAAAGACGAAGAGGGGAATATCATCTACCCAAAGCACACCACTCGCCAATGTCGACTCCTGATCCAGCAGTTTCAGGGAAAACAGTCTAAGGACAAGGAGAAGGAGTCGGACAAGGCTGAAGACAAGGAGGACAGTGAGGAAGGATATCCGCATATCAACTCCACTCTGATGATCTTCGCAGATGTGGAAAGCAGGAGTCGACTGAAAGTCATTAACCGAGAGGTGAACATGGTTGCCCCAGCAAAAGCAAATTATCTGAAATGGTCTCAAATACCCATCACATTCGACCAATCTGATCACCCGACTCATATTGCCACCCCTGGGAGGCAAGCTTTGGTGGTCGATCCAGTTGTCGAAGGCACTCGACTGACAAAGGTGCTGATGGATGGTGGAAGCGGGCTGAATTTGTTGTATGCAGACACACTGAAAGGAATGGGCATTCCGATGTCCCGACTGAGCACTAGTAACATGAGCTTTCATGGAGTGATACCAGGGAAGAAAGCCGAGTCACTCGGCCAAATAGCTTTGGACGTGGTGTTTGGTGATTCGAAACATTTTCGCAAAGAAAAGTTGACGTTTGAGGTCGTGGATTTTCAGAGTGCATATCATGCCATTTTGGGGAGACCAGCTTACGCACGGTTCATGGCTCGACCATGTTACGTGTACCTCAAATTGAAGATGCCCGGCCCCAAAGGAGTGATCACTGTCACCGGTGATCGGAAAAAGGCATAAGAGTGCTTTCAGAAGGGCTCAAAGATTGCCGATTCCCAGGTGACAGCGGTCGAGTTCGAAGAATACAAGCAAAATGCAGATCCGAGTGACTTGCTGCGATCCAAGAAACCCGCCACAGAGTCTGCATTTCAGTCGTCCGGTGAGACGAAGCCTGTTCACATTCACCCGACCGACCCCGATGCAGCTCCGACCCGCATCTCCACAACACTCGACCCAAAATAGGAAGAAGCGCTCATCCAGTTCCTCCGTGAGAACTGGGACATTTTTGCATGGAAGCCCGCTGACATGCCAGGTGTTCCCAGGGGACTGGCTGAGCATCGCCTAAGAGTCGACTCATCTGCAAAACCAGTCAAAGAGCATCTTCGGCGGTCCGCCGTCCAGAAGAGAAAAGCCATTGGTGAAGAAGTGGCTCGACTGTTGGCGGCAGGATTTATCCGAGAGATATACCACTCCGAGTGGCTCGCTAATGTCGTCATGGTCCCTAAGAAGGACAAGTCGCTCCGAATGTGCATTGATTTCAAGCACATCAACCGGGCCTGCCCGAAAGATCATTTTCCTCTCCCTCGCATAGATCAAATTGTTGACTCGACCGCGGGATGCGAGAGGTTATCCTTTTTAGATGCCTACTCCGGGTACCACCAGATCCGTCTGTACGGACCCGACGAGGTAAAAACAGCTTTCATCACTCCATTCGGGTGCTTCTGCTATATCACCATGCCATTCGGCCTCAAGAATGCCGGAGCCACATTTATGCGAATGATTCAGAAGTGTCTACTCACTCAAATCAGTCGGAATGTGGAAGCATATATGGATGATATCGTTGTCAAGTCACGAAAAGGTTCCGACCTGCTCGCTGATCTCGCCGAAACATTTGCCAACCTCAGAAGGTATGATATCAAGCTCAATCCATCAAAGTGCACATTTGGAGTTCCTGGTGGCAAGTTACTCGGTTTTCTCGTTTCCGAACGGGGAATCGACGCTAACCCAGAGAAGATTGGCACTATTCTCCGAATGAAACGCCCTGTGCGAGTGCACGATGTCCAGAAGCTTATTGGATGCTTGGCCGCATTAAGTCAATTCATCTCACGACTCGGTGAAAAGGCATTGCCTCTTTACCGACTGATGAAGAAGACAGACAAGTTCGAGTGGACTCCAGAAGTTGATGCAGCGTTTGCCGAGCTAAAAGCTCTGCTCTCCACCCAGCCGGTGCTTGCTGCTCCAATCAGCAAAGAGCCTCTGTTGCTCTATATCGCAGCCACAGGACAAGTCGTCAGTACTGTGCTTACGGTCGAGCGGGAAGAAGAAGGAAAAGCTCTCAAAGTTCAGCGCCCAGTGTATTATTTGTCTGAAGTCTTGACTCCATCCAAGCAAAGATATCCTCATTATCAGAAGCTTGTGTATGGAATATACATGACCACAAAGAAGGTTGCTCATTATTTCTCTGATCATTCCATCACAGTCGTCAGCGACGCTCCACTATCAGAGATTTTGCACAACAGGGATGCAACTGGTCGAGTGGCCAAATGGGTGATTGAACTTCTTCCCCTTGATATCAAGTTTGAGGCAAAGAAAGCCATTAAGTCCCAGGCAATAGCAGATTTCCTTGCCGAGTGGATTGAACAACAGCAGCCGACCGAAGTTCACTCGGAGCATTGGACCATGTTCTTTGATGGCTCTAAGATGCTGAATGGTTCCGGTGCCGGGGTTGTCCTGGTTTCCCCCAGAGGAGATAAGCTCAGATATGTGCTCCAGATTCACTTTGATTCCTCCAACAATGAGACAGAATATGAGGCCCTCTTATATGGGTTGCGCATGGCCATTTCACTCGGCGTCCGTCGCCTGATGGTCTATGGCGACTCGGATTTAGTGGTCAACCAGGTGATGAAAGAGTGGGACGTGAGAAGCCCAGCCATGACTGGATACTGCAGTGCAGTGAGGAAGCTGGAAAAGAAGTTCGAGGGGTTGGAGCTCCATCATATACCCCGACTAAAAAATCAAGCAGCTGATGATCTAGCAAAGATAGGTTCCAAGAGAGAAGCCATTCCGAGTGGTGTGTTCTTGGAGCATATACACACTCCGTCAGTCAAAGAAGATCCTTTCACCGAAGAAACTCCACAACCCAAGAGTGCCACAGATCCGACTGAAGTTGAAGTCCCAGCGGTGGTCGACTTGATCATGGAGGTTTTGGTGGTCATTCCCGACTGGACAGTTCCGTATGTCGCATATATCCTGAAAAAAGAGCTTCCGGAGGATGAGGAAGAGGCTCGACAGATCGTCCGTCGGTCTAAGGCCTTTACCGTAATCAAAGGACAATTGTACAGAGAAAGCGCGACTGGAGTTGGTCAGAAGTGCATAACACCAGAAGAAGGTCGACTCATCCTCAATGATATTCACTCGGGGACCTGTGGTCATCATGCGTCCTCTCGGACCATCGTGGCCAAAGCATACCGAGCCGGATTTTACTGGCCGAAGGCGAATGAGATGGCAAAAGAGATAGTGGATAAGTGCGAGGGATGTCAGTTCTACTCGAATATGTCGCACAAGCCTGCGTCGGCTCTGAAGACCATCCCACTCGTCTGGCCTTTCGTAGTATGGGGATTGGACATGGTCGGTCCTTTGAGAACAGGACGAAGTGGCTTCACGCATGTACTGGTGGCAGTCGACAAGTTCACCAAGTGGATCGAAGCTAAACCAATCAAGAACCTTGACACCGGTACTGCTGTTAGCTTCATCAGGGAACTAATATTCAGATATGGAGTCCCGCACAGCATCATTACGGATAATGGGTCGAACTTTGACTCGGAGGAATTCAGAGATTTCTGCAACTCCCAAGGCACACGGGTCGACTACGCTTCAGTCGCCCATCCGCAGTCGAATGGACAAGCAGAGCGAGCTAACGGATTGATTCTTAAGGGATTGAAGCCTCGACTGATGCGTGATCTCAAACACGCGGCTGGAGCTTGGGTCGACGAACTTCCCTCAGTACTTTGGGGGCTGCGGACCACACCTAATCGGTCGACCGGAAGAACTCCATTCTTCTTGGTCTACGGAGCTGAAGCAGTCTTGCCGAGTGATCTTCTCCACAATGCTCCTCGAGTTGAAATCTACAACGAAGCAGAAGCTGAACAAGCGCGGCAGGACGCAGTCGACCTTTTAGAGGAAGAAAGGGAGATGGCTCTGATCCGGTCGACCATCTACCAACAAGATTTGCGTCGTTTCCATGCCAGAAATGTGAGAGGTCGAGCCTTCCAGGAAGGAGATTTAGTTCTCCGAATGGATCAGCACAAACCACACAAGCTTGCTCCTTCTTGGGAAGGCCCCTTCATCGTCACCAAGGTTCTCCACAACGGGGCGTACCGTCTTTACAACGTCGAGCATAATATCGACGAGCCCCGAGCTTGGAACGCGGAGCTACTCCGCCCGTTTTATACTTAAGTTTTATCACTCGGATGAGTTGCAATAAAGTACTTCTGTAGTTCATGGACCTCAAAATAATAGTGTCATAGTTCCTCCATAATTTCTGTCACTTTTTATTTTTGTCCAATAAAATTCCCCCTCAGTGGGTGACTTAGCTGTGAATCCGTTTCGCCTAAGTTTGTAAAAATCCTACCGAGTGGTGAGCCAGACTCCCACTCGGAGGCTTAGCTGCGAATCCGTTTCGCCTAAGTTATCAAAATCCTACCGAGTGGTAAGCCAGACTTTCGCTCGGAGGCTTAGCTGCAGCCTCGCCTAAGTTATAAAAATCCTACCGAGTGAAGAGCAACCCTCTCACTCGGGGGCTTAGCTGCAGTCCAAGCACTCGCCTAAGTTATAAAAATCCTACCGAGTGAAGAGCAACCCTCTCACTCGGAGGCTTAGCTGCAGTCCAAGCACTCGCCTAAGTTGTCAAAATCCTACCGAGTGGTAAGCCAGACTTTCACTCGGAGGCTTAGCTGCAGCCCTATGCTCGCCTAAGTTATCAAAATCCTACCGAGCGAAGAGCAAACCTCTCACTCGGG
>NC_057806.1:20084496-20174542 GCF_018294505.1 Triticum aestivum
GACGTACTCCTTCCTCCTATATATACCTATGTACCCCCAAACGATCAGATACAGAGCCAAAACCCTAATTCCACCGCCACAACTTTCTTTATCCACGAGATCCCATCTTGGGGCCTGTTCCGGAGCTCCACCGGAGGGGGCATCGATCACGGAGGGCTTCTACATCAACACCATAGCCCCTTCGATGAAGTGTGAGTAGTTTACCTCAGACCTACGGGTCCATAGTTAGTAGCTAGATGGCTTCTTCTCTCTTTTTGGATCTCAATACAATGTTCTCCCCCTCTCTTGTGGAGAACTATTCGATGTAATCTTCTTTTTGCGGTGTGTTTGTTGAGACCGATGAATTGTGGGTTTATGATCAAGTCTATCTATGAGTAATATTTGAATCTTATCTGAATTCTTTTATGTATGATTGGTTATCTTTGCAAGTCTCTTCAAATTATCAGTTTGGTTTGGCCTACTAGATTGATCTTTCTTGCAATGGGAGAAGTGCTTAGCTTTGGGTTCAATCTTGCGGTGTCCTTTCCCAGTGACAGTAGGGGCAGCAAGGCACGTATTGTATTGTTGCCATCGAGGATAACAAGATGGGGTTTTCTCCATATTGCATGAGTCTATCCCTCTACATCATGTCATCTTGCTTAAGGCATTACTCTGTTTTTTTACTTAATACTCTAGATGCATGCTGGATAGCGGTCGATGAGTGGAGTAATAGTAGTAGATGCAGGCAGGAGTCGGTCTACTTGTGTCGGACGTGATGCCTATATACATGATCATACCTAGATATTCTCATAACTATGTTCAATTCTGTCAATTGCTCAACAGTAATTTGTTCACCCATCATAGAATACTTATGCTCTCGAGAGTAGGGCCGGGCCGGCAAAATCCGGGGACGTGTACGAAACTAAAAAATGGGGCCCTATCTTACAAAAAAAGAACTAACAACCAGTATATATATTTCGCAGGAAAAATTGTAATGCATATGATATAATGTCTTACAGTAGCATATATTAATTGGAGTTGGAGATCATGCATGAACGTTTGCTAATTAGAAGAACTGTCTAAATCACCTAATTTTCGGTCATTTGATCTTTAAGTGAGGAGGTAAGAAGTAAGAACCAATCTCTAACGAAGTAACGAACCCTGCCAATTATTAATTACAAAATTAGGAATTATGAGTAGGAACCTGAAGTTAATCAAAAAGGATTTGCTAAGCAGTAAACACCTGGCAGTAGGTTAGAGTCGATCACTGATCAATCCAAATTTGAGAGAGGACAGAGCAGGTGAGGAAGACAACGGCGGCAGCGGCCAGTCGCCCTGAGATGTTACTTTCCTTCCTGTAGCCACGAGCCCACGACCATCGCCCCACGATCGAGAGGAGTTCTAACGATCCCGAATTCACGATCCCTTTCGGCTGTAGCAATCGAGACATCGAGCACTAGCCTAATCGAGTAAAAGCAATCGAGGACGACAAGGAGATCGGGAGAAGTTTCAACTCGTCGCTGCCGTCGTTTCAGCGCTGGAGACCTGGATTCGAGGAGATCATAGATCATGTCGATCCCGTTTCAGCGCTTTTTGTTTTTGAGGAATCCATTTCAACGCAGGTGACTGTTGCTCGATGGATCCCCTCGTGGCCTCGTGGCTTCGACAACAGTTCGACTCCAGGTCCAGCGCTAGAGCCCAGCATCCAGCAGCCCAGTAGTGCATATTTTTTTAATACTAAGACTATGTAAAAAATTTGGGGCCCCTCAGAATTGTGGGCCCTGTGCGGGCCGCACTTTCTGCACCATTGTGGGCCCGGCCCTGCTCGAGAGAAGCCACTAGTGAAACCAATGGCCCCCGGGTCTATCTTTATCACATTGATCTCCTACTACTTAGTTATTTCCTTTGCTATTTACTTTGCCTTTATTTTACTTTGCATCTTTATCATAAAAATACCAAAAATATGATCTTATCATATCTATCAGATCTCACTCTCGTAAGTGGCCTTATAGTGATTAACAACCCCTATTTGCGTTGGTTGCAAGGATTTATTTGTTTTGTGCAGGTACGAGGGACTCGCGCGTAGTCTCCTACTGGATTGATACCTTGGATCTAAAAAACCGAGGGAAATACTTACGCTACTTTGCTGCATCATCCCTTCCTCTTCAGGGAAAACCAACGCAGTGCTCAAGAGGTAGCAGGGCGCGCCCCCACCCTCGTGGACAGGTGGTGGCCCCCCTGGCCTTCATCTTTTGCAAGGATTTTTTATATTTTCCAAAAAGTTGTTTCGTGAAGTTTCAGGTCATTCCAGAACTTTTGTTTCTGCACATAAATAACACCATGGTAATTCTGCTAAAAACAGCGTCAGTCCAGGTTAGTTCCATTCAAATCATGCAAGTTAGAGTCCAAAACAAGGGCAAAAGTGTTTGGAAAAGTAGATACGACGGAGACGTATCAACTCCCCCAAGCTTAAACCCTTGCTTGTCCTCAAGCAGTTCAGTTGATAAACTAAAAGTGATAGAGAAAAACTTTTACAAACTCTGTTTGATCTTGTTGTTGTAAATATGTAAAGCCAGCATTCAAGTTTTCAGCAGAGATTATAACTAACCACATTCAAAATAACGCTTAGGTATCAAGTTTACTCATATCAATGGCATAATCAACTAGCGAGAATAATAATAAATCTCAGATGACAACACTTTCTCAAAACAATCATAATATGATATAACGAGATGGTATCTCGCTAGCCCTTTCTGAGACCGCAAAACATAAATGCAGAGCACCTTTAAAGATCAAGGACTAACTAGACATTGTAATTCATGGTAAAAGAGATCCAGTCAAGTCATACTCAATGTAAACTAACAGTAATGAATGCAAATGACAGCGGTGCTCTCCAACTGGTGCTTTTTAATAATAAGATGATGACTCAACATGAAAGTAAATAGATAGGCCCTTCGCAGAGGGAAGCAGGGATTTGTAGAAGTGCCAGAGCTCGGTTTTGAAATAGAGGTGAATAATATTTTGAGTGGTATACTTTCATTGTCAACATAACAACCAAGAGATGTCGATATCTTCCATGCTACACACATTATAGGTGGTTCCCAAACAGAATGGTAAAGTTTATACTCCCCCTTCCACCAACAAGCATCGATCCATGGCTTGCTCGAAACAACGAGTGCCTCCAACTGACAAGAGTCCCAGGGGGAGTTTTGTTTGCAATTATTTTGATTTAGTTTGCATAAAGAATGGGACTGGGCATCCTGGTGACCAGCCATTTTCTCGTGAGTGAGGAGCGGAGTCCACTCCTCTTGAGAATAACCCGCCTAACATGGAAGATATGGACAACCCTAGTTGATACATGAGCTACTCAAGCATACAAAACAGGATATTTATTTGAAGGTTTAGAGTTTGGCACATACAAATTTACTTGGAACAGCATGTAGATACCATATATAGGTAGGTATGGTGGACTCATATGGAATAACTTTGGGGTTTATGGAGTTGGATGCACAAGCAGTATTCCCGCTTAGTACAGGTGAAGGCTAGCAAAAGACTGGGAAGCGACCATCTAAAGAGCGACAATAGTCATGAACATGCATTAAAATTAATCAACACTGAATGCAAGCATGAGTAGGATATAATCCACCATGAACATAAATATCGTGAAGGCTATGTTGATTTTGTTTCAACTACATGCGTGAACATGCGCCAAGTCAAGTCACTTAAATCATTCAGAGGAGGATACCACCCTATCATACCACATCACAACCATTTTAATAGCATGTTGGCACGCAAGGTAAACCATTATAAGCTCCTAGCTAATGAAGCATGGCACAAGAACTATGATCTCTAGTTGTCATTGCAAACATGTTTATTCATAATAGGCTGAATCAGGAACGATGAACTAATCATATTTACAAAAACAAGAGAGGTCGAGTTCATACCAGCTTTTCTCGTCTCAATAAGTTCATCATATAATCATCATTATTGCCTTTCACTTGCACGACCGAATGATGTGGATAATAATAACAGTGCACGTGCATTGGACTAAGCTGGAATCTGCAAGCATTCAATAAACAGGAGAAGACAAGGTAATATGGGCTCTTTTGTTAGATCAACAATAATGCATAATAAGAGCCACTTCAACTATTTAATTATGGTCTTCTCCTATCGACCCCCAAAGAAAAGAAAAGAAATAAAACTATTTACACGGGAGAGCTCCCAACAAGCAAAAGAAGAACATGAAATCTTTTTGGGTTTTCTTTTTAATTACTACTACAAGCATGGAAAGTAAGCTAATTAAAATCTACAACTATTTTTTTGGTTTTTCTTAAGGTTTATCAAACACACAAGAAGAAAGCATAAAAAGGAAATAAACTAGCATGGATGATACAATGAGAAAGTATGAGAACCGACATCTAGCAATGAGTGTGTGAATATAAATGTAATGTCGGAGAGAAATACGTACTCCCCCAAGCTTAGGCTTTTGGCCTAAGTTGGTCTATGGCCACGGCTGGCCTGGCGGATATCCATAGTAAAAGTTGGGGTTGTACTGAGATGCAGCGGCTATCGCCTCCTGAGCTGCAGTGTGGCGACGAGCGGCCTCTGCCCTCCTCTCGTACTCATCTGCCTCCTCTCTAGTAATAACATATCTTCCTCTTGCCTGATAATCAAAGAAGGCAGGAGCAGGGAGAGTAATATGGACAGCACGATGTCTGTTAAAGATTAAACTATACTGGAGGGGTGATTCATTCCTCTCGACAAACGTGTGGTGAACCATAGCATTAAAGTCTAGGTAAGCAGGGGGTAATTTAATATCATCTTCACGTATGGCTACACCAAGAAAATTAGCTATGCGGGTTGCATAAATTCCACCAAATAAATCTCCATTAAATCTATTAAGATGCAACCTACATGAAACAATGGCTCACAAATTATAAGATTTATCTCCTAACACAACACTCTTAAGAATACTGAGGTCAGGGACACACATGTGACATGCCTCATCTTTACCATTAATGCATCTACCTATGAAGATAGCAAAATAATGTATAGCAGGAAAGTGGATGCTCCCTATGGTAGCTTGTGTTATATCTCTAGATTCTCCCACAGTTATACTAGCAAGAAAATCTCTAAATTCAGATTTGCGAGGATCCCTGATACTACCCCATTGTCGAAGTTTGCAAGCAGTGGTAAAATCCTCTAAGTCCATAGTGTAAGAATTTTTATAAAGATCAAACATGACAGTTGGAGAATTTTGTGAAGATGAAAATTCAAACCTCCTCACAAAGGAACTAGTGAGATAATGATACTGGCTGCACTTCTCTTCCTCGAAGCTCACAAGATCAGCGTTACAAAAATACGCGTTAAATTCTTCCTTAATTCCCGCTCGATCCATAAAATTTTCAGAAGGCCATTCACAAGGACGTACTGGAGCGTCTCTTAGTGGCTCTTCATCAGCATCACGCATTGCAAGCCTGGGTCCTTGCTTCCTTGAAGAACCACCTTGGAACATTTTTCTAAGCATATTTCTTCCTCTGGAAAATTTCTGAAATTTTTAATAACTTCAAAATAAAAGTAAGCCAAGCTCAATAATATTGGTAGCAACTACTCCTACAAGTGCCCAGAGCCTGTATCATGCGTCAAAACTACTTTTGACCATATAAATTTGACATGCAAGCTCAAGAACATGGTCACCTAGGCAGCATAAATTTGTAATGAATAAAGCACTAGAACAAAAACTAATTGGACCAATGGAGGAGTCACATACCAAGGAACAATCTCCCCAAGCAGTTTTGTGAGAGGTGCTTTGAGCAAGGAGATCAAAAATGGCAGCAAAACGAGCTTGGACTCGGGTATGAACTGGATATTCGTGTTTGGGGGAGGAAGAAGGAGTGTGTGGGTGAAAGGATAAGTGGAGGAGGGCCACCGTGGGCCCACGAGGCAGGGGGGCGCGCCCTGGGGGGTAGGGCGCGCCCTCCACCCTCGTGGCCAGGTGGATGACCCCCCTGTTGTGTTCTCAGTGCCAAATATTCTCAAATATTCTAGAAAAAATCATATTTAAATTTCAGGGCATTTGGAGAAGTTTTATTTTTGGGGTATTTTTATATTGCACGGATAATCAGATAACAGACAGAAAAATACTTATTTTTTATTTTATTTATTATAAATAACAGAAAGTAAAAGGAGGGTACAGAAGGTTGTGCCTTCTAGTTTCATCCATCTCATGATCATCAAAAGGAATCCACTAACAAGGTTGATCAAGTCTTGTTAACGAACTCATTCCGAATAACATGGAACCGGAGAAATTTCTAATAACACTATGTTACCTCAACGGGGATATGCACATCCCCAATAATAAGAATATCATATTTCTTCTTGACAGTAGGAAGAGGAAATTCAAAACCTCCAAATATAATAGATGGAATTTTTCCAATAGAATTGATACTATGAACTTGAGGTTGTTTCCTCGGAAAGTGTACCGTATGCTCATTACCTTTAACATGAAAAGTGACATTGCCTTCAGTGCAGTCAATAACAGCCCCTGCAGTATTCAAAAAGGGTCTTCCAAGAACAATAGACATACTATCGTCCTCAGGAATATCAAGAATAACAAAGTCCGTTAAAATAGTAACGTTTGCAACTACAACAGGCACATCCTCACAAATACCGACAGGTATAGCAGTTGATTTATTAGCCATTTTCAAAGATATTTCAGTAGGTGTCAACTTATTCAAATCAAGTCTACGATATAAAGAGAGAGGCATAACACTAACACCGGCTCCAAGATCACATAAAGCAGTTTTAACATAGTTTCTTTTAATGGAGCATGGTATAGTAGGTACTCCTGGATCTCCAAGTTTCTTTGGTATTCCACCCTTAAAAGTATAGTTAGCAAGCATGGTGGAAATTTCAGCTTCCGGTATCTTTCTTTTATTAGTGACAATTTCTTTCATATACTTAGCATAAGGATTCGTTTTGAGCATATCAGTTAATCGCATACGCAAAAAGATAGGTCTAATCATTTCAGCAAAGCGCTCAAAATCCTCATCATCCTTTTTCTTGGATGGTTTGGGAGGAAAAGGCATGGGTTTCTGAACCCATGGATCTCTTTCTTTACCATGTTTCCTAGCAACAAAGTCTTTCTTATCATAACATTGATTCTTTGATTGTGGGTTATCAAGATCAACAGCAGGTTCAATTTCCACATCATTATCATTACTAGGTTGAGCATCATCATGAACATTATTATTAGCATTATCACTAGTTTCAGGTTCATTACCAGATTGTGTTTCAGCATCAGAGATGGAAATATCGTTTGGGTTCTCAAGTGTTTCAATAACAGGTTCACTAGAAGCATGCAAAGTCCTATCATTTTTCTTTTTCTTCCTTTTAGAAGGACTAGGTGCATCTATATTATTTCTCTGAGAATCTTGCTCAATTCTCTTAGGGTGGCCTTCAGGATATAAAGGTTCCTGAGTCATTCTACCACCTCTAGTCATAACTCTAACAACATTATCATTATTCTTACTATTCAATTCATTGAGCAAATCATTTTGAGCTTTAAGTACTTGTTCTACTTGAGTGGTAACCATAGAAGCATGTTTACTAATAAGTTTAAGTTCACCTTTGACATTAGCCATATAATCACCGAAGTGTTCAAGCATATTTGAATTGTATTTCAATTGTCTACCAAAATAAGCATTAAAATCTTCTTGCTTAGCCATAAATTTATCAAACTCATCTAAGCATGAGCTAGCAAACTTAGTAAATGGGATTTCAGCTTTATCATATCTATAGAGAGAATTTACCTTTACTACCTGTGTTGGGTTATCAAGACCATGAGTTTCTTCAATAGGTAAAGGATTAAGATCATATGTTTCTTCAACAGGCGGTAAATTAAGACCATGTATTTCTTCAATCGGAGGTAAATTCTTAACATCTTCAACTTTAATACCTTTTTCTTTCATAGATTTCTTTGCCTCTTGCATATCTTCAGGACTGAGAAATAGAATACCCCTATGCTTCGGAGTTGGTTTAGGAATAGGCTCCGGAATTAGCTCCGGAGGTCTCCAATTATTTTCATTTGTCAACATATTATTCAATAGAATTTCAGCTTCATCCGTTGTTCTTTCCCTGAAAACAGAACTAGCACAACTATCCAGGTAATCTCTGGAGGCATCGGTTAGTCCATTATAAAAGATATCTAGTATTTCATTTTTCTTAAGAGGATGATCAGGCAAAATATTAAGTAACTTGAGAAGCCTCCCCCAAGTTTGTGGGAGACTCTCTTCTTGAATTTGCACAAAATTATATATATATCCCTTAAAGCAGCTTCTTTTTTATGAGCAGGGAGATATTTAGCAGAGAAGTAATAAATCATATCCTGGGGAGTATGCACGCAACCAGGATCAAGAGAATTAAACCATATCTTAGCATCACCCTTTAATGAGAACGGAAATATTTTAAGGATATAAAAGTAGCAAGTTCTCTCATCTTTAGTGAACAAGGTGGCAATATCATTTAATTTAGTAAGATGTGCCACAACAGTTTCAGATTCATAGCCATGAAAATGATCAGATTCAACCAAAGTAATTATATCAGGATCAACAGAGAATTCATAATCCTTATTAGTAACAAAGATAGGTGAAGTACCAAAAGCAGGGTCAGGTTTCATTCTAGCAGTAAGAGATGGCTGCTTCCATTTAGCTAATAACCTCTTGAGTTCGTATCTATCTTTGCAAGCTAAAATAGCTAAAGAAGCTTCTTTATCAAAAACATAACCCTTAGGAATAACAGGCAAGTCTTCATCATCACTTTCATCAGTATTACCAGATTCAATATTTTCATTCTCTCTAGCCCTAGCAAGTTGTTCATCAAGAAATTCACCAAGTGGCACAGTAGTATCAAGCATAGAAGTAGTTTCATCATAAGTATCATGTATAGCAGAAGTGGCATCATCAATAACATGCGACATATCAGAACGAATAGCAGAAGCAGGTTTAGGTGTCGCAAGCTTACTCAAAACAGAAGGTGAATCAAGTGCAGAGGTAGATGGCAGTTCCTTACCTCCCCTCGTAGTTGAGGGATAAATCTTAGTTCTCGGATCTTTCAAGTTCTTCGTAATGATAAGCAGATATAAATCTCAAGTGACTCAAAGAATAGAGCTACGCTCCCCAGCAATGGCGCCAGAAAATAGTCTTGATAACCCACAAGTATAGGGGATCGCAACAGTTTTCGAGGGTAGAGTATTCAACCCAAATTTATTGATTCGACACAAGGGGAGCCAAAGAATATTCTCAAGTATTAGCAGCTGAGTTGTCAATTCAACCACACCTAGAAACTTAATATCTGCAGCAAAGTATTTAGTAGCAAAGTAATATGATAGTAGTGGTAACAGTAGCAAAAGGTAACAATAGTAAAAGTAATGTTTTTGGTATCTTGTAGTGATGATAGCAATAGCAACGGAAAAGTAAATAAGCGAAGAACAATATATGGAAAGCTCGTAGGAAATGGATTGGCGATGGAAAATTATGCCGAATGCGGTTCATCATGTAACAATCATAACCTAGGGTGACACAGAACAAGCTCTAGTTCATCAATGTAATGTAGGCATGTATTTCGGATATAGTCATACGTGCTTATGGAAAAGAACTTGCATGACATCTTTTGTCCTACCCTCCCATGGCAGCGGGGTCCTATTGGAAACTAAGGGATATTAAGGCCTCCTTTTAATAGAGTACCGGAAGAAAGGATTAGCACATAGTGAATACATGAACTCCTCAAACTATGGTCATCACCGGTAAGTATCCCGATTATTATCACTTCGGGGTTAACGGATCATAACACATAATAGGTGACTATAGACTTGCAAGATAGGATCAAGAACTCTCATATATTGATGAAAACATAAAATGTTCAGATCTGAAATCATGGCACTCGGGCCCTAGTGACAAGCATTAAGCATAGCAAAGTCATAGCAACATCAATCTCAGAACATAGTGGATACTAGGGATCAAACCCTAACAAAACTAACTCGATTACATGATAGATCCCATCCAACCCATCACCGTCCAGCAAGCCTATGATGGAATTACTCACGCACGGCGGTGAGCATCATGAAGGTGATGGAGGATGGTTGATGATGACGATGGCGATAGATTCCCCTCTCTGGAGCCCCGAGCGGACTCCAGATCAGCCCTCCCGAGAGGTTTTAGGGCTTGGCAGCGGCTCCATATCATAAAACGCGATGAATTCTTCTCTTTGATTTTTTTCTCCCTGAAACCAAATATATAGAGTTGGAGTTGAGCTCGGAGGAGCTCTAGGGGCCCCACGAGGTGCCCTAGGGGGGCAGGCGTGGCCGCACCCTCGTGGACAGGTGGTGGGCCCCCTGGCCTTCATCTTTTGCAAGGATTTTTTATATTTTCTGAAAATTTGTTCCCTCAAGTTTCAGGTCATTCCGAAAACTTTTGTTTCTGCACATAAATAACACCATGGTAATTCTGCTGAAAACAACATCAGTCCGGGTTAGTTCCATTCAAATCATGCAAGTTAGAGTCCAAAACAAGGGCAAAAGTGTTTGGAAAAGTAGATACGACGGAGACGTATCAGAGGGCGCGCCTGGGGGGGGGGTAGGCACGCCCCTACCTTGTGGCCTCCCTGTTGGTTGCTTGACGTAGGGTCCAAGTCTCCTGGGTCTTGTTCGTTCCAAAAATCATGTTCCCGAAGGTTTCATTTCGTTTGGACTCTGTTTGATATTCCTTTTCTTCAAAACCCTAAAATAGGCAAAAAACAGCAATTCTGGGCTAGGCCTCCGGTTAATAGGTTAGCCCCAAAAATAATATAAAAGTGGATAATAAAGCCCAATAATGTCCAAAACAGTAGATAATATAGCATGGAGCAATCAAAAATTATAGATATGTTGGAGACGTATCACCATACAAGGATGGAATGGAACCAATGCTTGGGATGAATTCACGACGATTCTACTGAGGTCCCGTCTTACCCGAGAGCCATGTGAACCTAAAGAGAGGAAGCCTTGTGCATGTAAGATTTGTGGAGAAATGGAACACACCCATAAAGAACATAAGGATGAATGCCCTAATTGTGAAGAAAGTCACCCAGCTGAAGGATGCGCAACTAGGCAGATCACTTGTTTCTTGTGTGAAGGAACTACCCACTATCCTGCTCAGTGTCACATTTACCCCATGGTACAAAGAACCATCCAGCAGAAGAAAGAAGCAATGAAAGGAGCCCTTATGGAAATTTTAGAAGAATCCGTGATGAAGGAAGAGGTGGAGGACACACCCGAAGAGGAACCAATTAAAGCCTGCACCAAGTCATGCTATTCATGTGGAGAATGACACATCTCCCAAAATTGTCTGAATGAGGATCTAGTAGAATTCTTGACAGAGGAAGTAGAGTATGACCCACAGGAAATAGAAGCCCTGATTGGAACAGAAAAGACCAGGAAGCGAAGTAGATTGGATTCCAGGAAGGATCTGAGTCATATCACCTGTTATAGGTGCAAGGAGTCAGGGCACTACCTCAGTAGTTGCCCCCAAAAAAAGGAAGCCGAGGACCCAAGGAGGATATGTAGTCATAAGGAAACCACGAGACTTGTCAGAAGTAATACGTTTCTGCTGTAATGAAGCAGGGCACTTTGCCAGAGATTGTCCCAAGGAGAAGGAGACTTGCGATAATTAGTTGTGTTTGTAAGAAGTATAGTAGTAGCAGCGGGAACATTTCCTTTATTGAGGTGCTGAGTTGAGGCATGTGATGGAAATGCAGGAGATTGTAATAATTTGAGAATCAATAAAGATAACATCGTTTGGTATTGATTTGGATTTTATGAGTTGTTACTCTATGAAGAAAGATTTTGACCATTTTCGAGGACATGAGAAATATGGTCTATGGATGAATTTGTGCATTTCAAGCGTGGTAGTACCCTGTGAGGACACTTGACCTCTGGAAAGGATAATGATATTCCATGGAGTGGACTATGGACAAAATAAGTATGAGTTTTATCTCGATATGTGGTATACCCTAATAATATGGAGGGATGAAGTACTATTAGATATAAAGGAGGTATGATGTTGGAAATATGGAGCAATTGTAACTCCGTGATGAGTCTGAGTAATCCCATCTCAGTTTGGTACCAATAGAAGGAAGGGAGACGGTACAATTCAATGGATTTAAGAATGCTAGGAAGTTGGAAGTAGGAATAATGATCAGTTACCCCTGATGATGAGTTCAAGGTTTACAAGTGATGAGATGGGCCATAATCCACAGGCCCCAGGACCTGCCAAGAAGCAAGCACATTCTTGCTGAAGGAAAAAAACCCTGGAGGAAGTTACAACTTTTATCGACATACGACCTTATAGGAGTATGCAAAACCTGAGAGTTGTGAAGGAACGATAGATGTTTGTTTGGCTTGCAGAATCAAGGGATTTATCCGAACCTAGTTCGTTGACAAGAGAAATTCTGCAATGCTTGTGAGGATGACCGAGTGTTAGAATGCGAGATTCGCTAAACCGTATACAAGGTAATGATTGTTGGGTTTCGTAGTAATTTCAAAATTTTCCTACGCACACGCAAGATCATGGTGATGCAGAGCAACGAGAGGGGAGAGTGTTGTCTATGTACCCTCGTAGACCGCAACAGAAGCGTTGATGCAACGTAGAGGAAGTAGTCGTATGTCTTCCCGATCCGACCGATCCAAGCACCGTTACTCCGGCACCTCCGAGTTCTTAGCACACGTACAGCTCGATGACGCTCCCCGGGCTCCGATCCAGCAAAGCTTCGGGGATGAGTTCTGTCAGCACAATGGCGTGGTGACGATGATGATGTTCTACCGACGCAGGGCTTCGCCTAAGCACTACAATGATATGATCGAGGTGGAATATGGTGGCAGGGGGCACCGCACACGGCTAAGGAACGATCACGTGGATCAACTTGTGTCTAGAGGTGTCCCCCTGCCCCCGTATATAAAGGATCCAAGGGGGGGGGGTGCGGCCGGCCCTATGGTGGCGCGCAGGAGGAGTCCTACTCCTACCGGGAGTAGGACTCCCCTCCCGTTCCTTGTCCAACTAGGAGAGGTGGAGGGAGAATAGGAAAGGGGGGGTGCCGCCCCTCCCTCCTTGTCCAATTCGGACTAGGGGGAGAGGGGGGCGCGTGGCCTGCCCTGGAAGCCCCTTCCTCTTCTCCACATTAGGCCCACGAGGCCCATTAACCACTCGGGGGGTTCCAGTAACCCCCCGGTGCTCCGGTTTTATCCGATACTTCTCCGGAACGCTTCCGGTGTCCGAATATAGTCATCCAATATATCAATCTTTATGTCTCGACCGTTTCGAGACTCCTCGTCATGTCCGTGATCACATCCGGGACTCCGAACTAACTTCGGTACATCAAAATGTATAAAATCATAATAACTGTCATTGTAACGTTAAGCGTGCGGACCCTACGGTTCGAGAACAATGTAGACATGACTGAGACAAATCTCCGGTCAATAACCAACAGCGGGACCTGGATGCCCATATTGGCTCCTACATATTCTACGAAGATCTTTATCGGTCAGACCGCATAACAACATACGTTTTCACCTTTGTCATCGGTATGTTACTTGCCCGAGATTCGATCGTCGGTATCCAATACCTAGTTCAATCTCGTTACCGGCAAGTCTCTTTACTCATTCTGTAATACATCATCTCGCAACTAACTCATTAGTTGCAATGCTTGCAAGGCTTATGTGTTGTGCATTACCGAGGGGGCCCAGAGATACCTCTCCGACAATCGGAGTGACAAATCCTAATCTCGAAATACACCAACCCAACATCTACCTTTGGAGACACCTGTAGAGCTCCTTTATAATCACCCATTTACGTTGTGACGTTTGGTAGCACACAAAGTGTTCCTCCGGCAAATGGGAGTTGCATAATCTCATAGTCATAGGAACATGTATAAGTCATGAAGAATAGCAATAGCAACATACTAAACGATCGGGTGCTAAGCTAATGGAATGGGTCATGTCAATCAGATCATTCACCTAATGATGTGATCCCATTAATCAAATAACAACTCTTTGTTCATGGTTAGGAAACATAACCATCTTTGATTAATGAGCTAGTCAAGTAGAGGCATACTAGTGACACTTTGTTTGTCTATGTATTCACACATGTATTATGTTTCCGGGTAATACAATTCTAGCATGAATAATAAACATTTATCATGATATAAGGAAATAAATAATAACTTTATTATTGCCTCTAGGGCATATTTCCTTCAATGATTTGGGTGCGGGGTGGATTGATCACCATACCGACATACTCATATTATTCGCCTTACTATATGGGATGGTAAATCTAAGTGACTCGCCTATAGTAGAGATATGACGATCAAAACCTTGTTTAAACCTTAGAATGGTATAGAAATTTTTCCCTTGTACAAGGTAGCTGTTGCCAACCATAGGTTATATGGTGAGGATCAACCCAGACCCATTTCCTGCAGAAGAAACCATAATTGGATGACCGCCATGAGATATCGATAGTTGATTAGTATTGGCGCCAGACCCGTGAGCTAAGAAGACCCAATCTCGGAAAAACCTTACCAAGATGAAAGGACGGAAGAATTGTGGTAAAGGTTATGCCACTACCGGAAGAGCCAGAGAAGGAATTTTCCTGAGAATTTGAGAAGACCGGCCCCGTCATCAATAAGGATGGAGTATATGAGTTTCGATAGAGCCGTAACAATGTTTCTAAGGGTGGTAGCACCCCAGACCCCCGGAGACGATCGATGGATTTTGAGAAGACCCCGACCCTAACCTATTTCTTTCTAGCCTCTCCAAATCTCAAGGACGAGATTCATTTTAAGGGTGGTAGGTTTGTAACATCCCAAAATTCTAAATTTTGGAATGTTATAATAAATAGATAGATTTAAATTGATTGTTTGTTTGTTGTGTGATTGATTAACTGAAAGTGAGTGAATTTGAAACTTTTTGAAACTTTCATTTTTGCATTTATGTTCTCCATGAATTCAAATTCTTTTCAAATGCAAAACCCTGGAGAGAAGATGACATGACTTGTTCCGTTTATTTAAATGACAAGGGTTTTTGAAAACATTTGAATTTCATTTGAAAATATTTCAAATTCAGAAACTTTAAGCAACTCAATGATTTTCACGAGAGAAGATAATATGACTTCTTCAAAATATATGAAATATGAGTTGGAAGTTTTAAAAGAATTAAATTCAAAGTCGCTTTGAAATTATTTGAATTTTATTCAAATTATTTTTCTCCAAAATAAAAATATATGGAAAATAGGGTAACATGATTCCCTACATCAGAAAATTGGAGAGAAATAAATTTGAATTAATTTTGGTATTTTTTTAAAATGATTTTTACTGGATTTTACTAGAGCAGTAGCCCTCTTTGCTTTATTTGAATTTGTGTGGATTTTATTTGACTCTAGAAAAATGTTCGGCTTGTAGGAAATCTTTTTCTGAAAATTCTGATATATTATATGCCTATATAATATTTTTACTTGTTTTGTCTTTATTTTTTTCTTTGTCTGGAAAATCTTTATTTTAAAAAAACTTTTCTCCCCGTCGCCGACTGGGCCGGCCCAGCCAGCCAGGCCCAGCCCATCCGCTGCACCGCGTGCGCCCCCAACCGGGCGTCGGTCTCCGCCCGCCGTACGCCATCGCTGCCGCCGCCTCTGCTTACCCCTCCTCCACGCCTCTCGATGCTCCTCTCCTCTCCTTTAAATAGTGCGGCCCTGGGACCCTCCTATCTGCTCGCGCCGCCTCGCCTCCGCATCTCGCGCCGCCGCCGCTACACACCACCAGCGCCGACACCGCCGCTTTGCCCCTCCGCTGCTCGCGCCACCACCACTGCCAGATCCACCGCGCCGCGCCGCAGACCCCGCCGCCCGCAGCCACCGTCGCCGCCCACAGTCGTCGTCGGAGCCGCCGCCCGCCTCACTGTTGACCGCCGCCGGCCGAACCCCGTTTAACCGGTAAATAACTGCCCAGTCTGGTTTATTGTTTTAGTTCGGTTTTTATTCCGGTTCTTTTCGGTTAGTTAGGTTTAGATGGGTTTTTCTTTTTAGTTACATTTATTTAATGGACGTTCATTAGTTAGGGTTCTGTAGTGAACGAGTTCGTTCGATTAGCGTTCGGTAGCGAATGTTCGTTCGGTAGAGTTTTTCTTTTTCTTTTTAACTTCGGCCAAGGACCTATCTGTGAGTATTTTTATTTACAGTTTAGCCCTCCTTTTCAAAATAGCAGTACTTATCGCTCGTTTATCCAAATCCAACGAAACCAACGCCCACTTATTTGTTATGGTCTCATCTATCCAGTTAATCAACTTAAACATGCTTTTGAATATTTAAAATTTGATATTAAAACAAATTTGTATTCAAACTTCGTTTGATCATAACTTGAGTTTTATCACTCCGATTCAGTTGATTCTTTTTGCAAATCGAAGCTCTTGACCTAAACTTTCTGATAAGGCCAAATTCACATAATTTTGGTACCGTTAGACATTGTTTTATGTTGCAAGAGTTATTTGCTTGGTTTTGATGTTTTCCAAATTGTTCTTCATTCTTTCTGACCTTTTGAGTGATTGCTTATGTGTGGTTACTATTGCTTGCTTACGATAGATTGACCGGAGTGTGACGAGTAGAACTATCAAGAGTTTTGAGTGCAATCATCTTCATCAACAGTACATGCAAGTTCACACTTTGATCATACCCCTTTACTACCCAGTTTTATTGCATTATATCAATCCTCAAACAATTGCATGGTTAGGATCTGAATAAATTGTGCGTTTTGGGAAGTAGATGAGGTAGTACCTATTCACCTGTTTATTATCAAAACTTTGGGAGTTACTTCTACGTTTCTTATATTGCTATGCTATGCACGTAGACATGGTTCGGGTTTGAGTGTATCCATGACAGATGTGAGTTGTTAATTAATGGTTAACTTAAGGTGGAAACTTTAATACACATCTGGGTGGATTGAGGCACCTGGGGAACCCAGTGATTGCCTGTATTTTTGGAAATCCTGGGGTACCGTGTGATTCTCCTATGGACTGCCACCTAGGCTCAAAGGGATCATAAGATTATTCATGCTAGAAACTTTCGTGTGCAGCCACATGCCATTATGGGCTCTGGCATAGTTGAGTAAGTTGTGGGAAACCTTTCCATGATGGGCTAGCAGATGTAGGGGATTGTAGGTGTACATGCCTATCTATCGGTTAAGGGGACCTCTTTGGCAAGACTGTGTCTGGGTCATCCGTTTCTCAAACATTATGTAGTGCGAGAAATCCAACGGAGGAGATCGAGTCTTGTGGGGAAAAGTGCGCAAACCTCTGCAGAGTGTACAAACTAATCATCGTTAGCCGTGTCCCCGGTTATGGACATCTTGAGTATCTAGTTCTTGGATTATCCTAGTGCATCTCATCACTTCATAATTAATTTGTTGGGTTGTTAATGATTACTTTTAATTGGGATTGAGAGGGGGTTTACCTTCTCAATATTTTCAACCAACTTTGTAGTTAAATAAATTATATTCCTTTGATGTAGGAAAAAATTGGCTTTTCGCAAAAACTTTATAACCATAGAGCCTTTCCACCAGCCAAATATGCATGTAGTGATAGCCTTTATTCATCATTATCCCATGGTGTGAATTTGCCAGTACATTCAATGTACTGACCCTTTATGGCTGCAATGTCTCATGTTGCAGGATTTTCTTACGACGAGTAAGTGATACGTTAGGGTTACGATTTCTACACTCAACTTTGTCATTGGTGTTGATGGGAATCCACAACCTTGTTACTTCCGCTATTTGGATTGAGGTAATAATATTCTATGTTACTTTATACATGTGATTTACCTATGTTATAAATCCTCGAGTACTGTGTGTGTCAGCATACTGATCCAGGGATGACACTTAAGCACAGAGACTTGACCGTCTGAGGTCAGGTCGCTACACCAACATAACAATGATTGAGTGTAGCAGGCCATCTGGAGGTCTACCTAGCCTTGGAGGGTGGACACAACAAGGTGTTTGTATATAAAGGTGGCAAACAGTTTGTTGGGGCTTTGCATGATGACAAACTCTCAAAGATGGCATGCGAGAGGAGGACAAAAGAGCACGTGCCTCATGGAGCAGGGAGTCGGTGGAGATCAGAGACGACCGTGCGTTGGTTGGCTGTCACCGCCTCGCCGGCGTCGTCCCGTCTGGAACCGCCCCGATGGCTTCGCCAGGAAGAAGGCGCTGGTGGATGAGTTGGCTGGAGAATGAATTCAATTTGGTATCCGAGCCAAGAGGTCTTGACTTCAAGACCCTGCCAATGCAGTATTAAATAAAATGATTTTGCGGCCTACATCGAGCCCAATGTCTCCCTCTATCAGTTCGGACTAATGGGTGAACTGGTTAGGTGCATAAACTTACAACCAAGATGTTCAGGGTTCAAAACCCAGTAAACGCAATAATTAATTGCAGCCTGCCCCCTCTTCCGCTGTCCACGTCATTGTGATGCCCGGATAGTTAAGCTACAATAACCATCTGCTAATGATGCCACGTCACTTTGATTACTGTTGCTAATCTCGCGTTAGTTCGAAACCGATTCAAATTCAAATTCGAAAAACAAGTCAAATTTTATTTCTTCAAACTGATAAGGAAAAATGTTCGGGGGGTTGCAAATATTCACTAAGTAATTACCATGTAGGAGGTAACATTAAATGGAATTTTAAATTTTCCCTAGAAATAAATAAAGTGAACAAGCATGCCTTATTATGCTCATTAAAATATGAACTTAATTTCAAACATTTCAAAATAACCCCAAACTTTTTTGGAAAACACCTAAAATATCAGGAGGTGATTATGTGTGGAATTTCAACTTTAACTAAAATCATTTAGTACCTAAACTAAATACAAAACAATAGATAAATAAGAAAAACAATAAACAAAAAGAAGTGAAAACATAATACCTAATCTACTGTACACTTAGGCCCAATCATTACATTAGTAGCCCAGCCCAACTCCCCTTTTTCTTCTTCCTCTCTTTACAGGGCTGGGTGGCCGCCGTGCACCCGTCCACGTTGCGGTTCGGCCATGTGTTGACCATCCCGTGAATCCCCGACGTCCTACAAGACCTCCCTCGACGCCGTGGTCAAACCCTAGCCCACACTCTTCCCCCTCCCTCGCGCCGCTTTCTTCCCGCATCGCTCAGCCAATGCCGTCATCGCCATGGCCACCATTATTCCCGCACACACCGAGCTCCCCGCCGGCTGAGATCACACCTGGAGCATCACCTGCCTCGTCCGTGTCGACTGGAAGAACTGGATCGAGATGGAGTGGACCACATCACCGGGATCGACCTCATCCCCTTCCTTCAGTCGCCGCCGTTCAACCTCGTCGATCGCCGTCGTCTGCGCTTCTAAACCTTCGTCGAGCCACTCATGTGCTCCGATGTGAGCGCCTGCACCTTTCTCCTTCTGAACTAGCTCGGATTCAAGCTCGAGCACGCCACCGCCGTAGCCATAGCTCCCTTGTCCGCCATGGCCGGAGCTCTTCGAGCTGCCGCGCACTGCTGCTCTCGTGTACGCGCTGCCTGCTGCTCGGTGCTTCTAGCCGCGGTTGTTGCTCAAGCTGCCGCTGCTCACCCGCGTCCACCCGCGTGTGCCCCCGCCTACCCCACCGTTGCAGACGCTCGTCCGTTGCTGCAGCCGTCGCCACGGACGACCCCTGCCCGCGCCGTAGGGACGTTCGCCGCCTTCGTCGTCCGCCCCACACCGCGGCCCGGCTCCCTCTGCTCCGCCCTGCGCACCACCTCGCCCCGTAACCTACTGTTGTGGCCTTCCCCGCTGCCTGCCGTCGACCACGGTCCGGCCATGCCCGCAACAGCCGGCTGCGCCGGCCGTACCCGCACACGCCCCACTCCCACGTATCAGCATCCCCGCCCGGCGCTGCTTGTCGCCACCCGTTGGCACCCCGAGCGCCGTTGTTGCTCCCTGTTCTAGCCACCACCGCTGCCCCTTTACTAATATACGGATGTGTACTGTAGCTATTGCTAGCTTTAGGAATATTGCACTGGTTAGCCCTTTGGACAACCCCTAAATGGTGGCCAAACAATTGTTAACATGACTAAAACAAATATTAGCACGTAGTACACTTGACAAGATCCAAGTTACTCCATTGGACCAAATTCAAATAAGGCATGGATTAAATCCTGTGAAAATCGCAAAATCCTATGTTAGTATATTTTAACAGTTTCTGGAATTAACAACAAGTGGCACTTTTCAAGCAAAGTTTTGATTAAGCAAATGAACTCTAACAGTGATGCACTTGATACCATCTTGTAGATCATAGGAAATTAGTCAGTATTGATATAAGGCACTAATCCATAGGATGGGCAAAACAATAGTTATAGCTTTTGGAAAATAGCTAAGTGAAGTTTAAAAACTGAACAATTCTCAGACTTAGCCAATTTTCAGGAATTCCAAATAGCTGATTAAATCTTCGGAAATTCGTAGAAATTCATCTGTTACTCGGATGGACAAACTTTGTATATAAAAGTTGCTCAGGACGACGAGACGAATCCGAATATGCAGCCCGTTCGTCCGCCGCACATCCCTAGGATAGCAAACATGCAACTTTCCCCTCCGGTTCATCTATCAAAAAACGCGAAACACCGGGATACTTTCCCGGATGTTTCCCCCTTCGCCGGTATCACCTCCTACCGCGTTAGGGCACACCTAACACCGCTCATTGTCATGTCATGCATCATCATGCATTTGTTTGCATTATATTTATTGTTTCTTCCCCATCTTCTCTCGCTAGACACCGAGACCGACGCCGCTACTACCCAGTATGACTACGGTGTTGACGACCCCTCTCTCTTGCCAGAGCTACCAGGCAAGCCCCCCTGATCACCAGATATCGCCTACTCTTCTCTATACTGCTTGCATTAGAGTTGTGTAGCATGCTACTGCTTCCGTTAATCCTATCATGATGCATAGCCTGTCCTTGCTACTACTGTTGTTACCTTTTCCTGCAATCCTAATGCTTAGTATAGGATGCTAGTTTATCATCAGTGGCCCTACATTCTTGTCCATCTGCCATGCTATACTATTGGGCCGTGATCACTCAGGAAGTGATCACGGGTATATACTTATACATAGATACATGCTATATAGGTGGTGACTAAAGTCGGGTCGGCTCGTAGGAGTACCCGCGAGTGATTCCGATGTTGGGGGCTGAATGGGCAGGTGGCTCCATCCCGGTAGAGGTGGGCATGAGTTCCCGAAGGCCCCCGACTGTTACTTTGTGGCGGAGCGACAGGGCAGGTTGAGACCACCTAGGAGAGAGGTGGGCCTGGCCCTGGTCGGCGTCCGTGGTTATTTCAAAATAACATGCTTAACGAGATCTTGGTATTTGATCTGAGTCTGGCCACTGGCCTATACGCACTAACCATCTACGTGGGGACAGTTATGGGCACTCGACATCGTGGTATCGGCCTAAGCCTTCGTGACATCAGCGACTGAGCGGCGCGCGCCGGGTTGGACCGCGTAACGCAACTTCCTTTGTAATGGAGGTTGCTAGGTCTGCTCTCCGGCCGCGTTCGCAATGTGCAGGTATGCAAAGGGCGATGGGCCTAGACCCCTGCGCCATAGGATTTAGACTGGCATGCTGACCTCTCTGTTGTGCCTAGGTAGGGCTGCGACGTGTTGATCTTCCGAGGCTGGGCATGACCCAGAAAAGTGTGTCCGAACAAAGTGGATCGAGCGTGTTGGGAAATGTGGTGCACCCCTGCAGGGAAGTTGATCTATTCGAATAGACGTGTCCCTCGGTAAAAGGACGACCCAGAGTTGTACCTTGACCTTATGACAACTAGAACCGAATACTTAATAAAACACACCCTTCCAAGTGCCAGATACAACCAGTGATCTCTCTCTCTCACAGGGCGACGAAGGGAGGATCATCAGTTAGGATTATGCTATGTGATGACACTGGGTGAACTTACCATCTACTCTCTTCTTCTGCTGCAAGATGGAGGTTACCAGAAGCGTAGTCTTCGAAAGGACTAGCTATCCCCCTCTTATTCCGGCATTCTGTAGTTTAGTCCACATATGATACCATTAATCCATTTGATACCAATGCATACATATGTAGTGTAGCTCCTTGCTTGCGAGTACTTTGGATGAGTACTCATGGTTGCTTTGCTCCCTCTTTCCCCCTTTTCTATACTCGATTGCTGCGACCAGACAATGGAGCCCAGGATCCAGACGCCACCGTCGATGACGACTACTACTACTCGGGAGGTGCCTACTACTACGTGCGGCCCGCTGACGACGACCAAGAGTAGTTTAGGAGGATCCCAGGCAGGAGGCCTGCACCTCTTTCGATCTGTATCCCAGTTTGTGCTAGCCTTCTTAAGGCAAACTTGTTTAACTTATGTCTGTACTCAGATATTGTTGCTTCCGCTGACTCGTCTATGATCGAGCTCTTGTATTCGAGCCCTCGAGGCCCCTGGCTTGTAATATGATGCTTGTATAACTTATTTTATTTGTAGAGTCGTGTTGTGATATCATCCCCTGAGTCCCTGATCTTGATCGTACACATTTGCGTGTATGATTAGTGTATGATTGAATCGGGGGCGTCACGGTCATATAGCTCCACAGAAGCATAGACGTGATGGGGAGTGTTGGAGTGTGATGTCCGGCCCTCTCACATAGTTCGGACTTTTAGTTGAGTTGGCTGGTGCATGAATTCAACATGGTATCGGAGCCAAGAGGTCTTGAGTTCAAGACCCGGCTGGCGCAATTAAAATTGCAGCCCACTTTCGGTCCATGTTTAGGCCCGAGGGAGCCACGTGTGAGGGGGAGTGTTGACGTATAATGTGCTGCCTAGTCTCTTCCATCAGATCGGTATTTTGGTTGCATTGGCTAGAGCATGCACTTTTACACCCAACGCCTTTTCCTTATCGCTTTCTTCCCCCCCACATACACATGCGCGCGCACACACACACACACACACACACACTCAATCCAACCTAATTTCCCGGCGGAAGCAGGTCCCGGTCGAATTTCCCGGTGACCACCTCGGCGGAGAGCTGCAAGTCCGCTGATTCTGGTGAAGAGCGCAGGTGGAGGCCAGATGACGAGCTCCCATGGGCAGGCGAAAGCAGGTCCATTGGCGGAGGTAGCGGCAACTCCGGTCGATATCCCGACGACCACCACGGAGGAGAGCTGTGATTTCGCTGATTCCAGTGGAGTCCAGGCCACAAGCCCACGAGACAACGCCATGGACGTGTCCGCGACGGGGGCGACGAGATGGCGGTATCGTTTATCTTCTGGGGAGGCGGGTGACATGGTGACAGCCCTACCTGCGAGCCGAAGGCGTGAGGGTCATGATGACATCCGCCTGCGAGCTAGAGGTTATGGTCGACGATGGTCACCTCTTCAGGGCTTCGAGGGCGGCCATGGTCGACGCAGGCCGCCTCTTTAGGGTGGTGGCGGATCCACGGATCAACACCGTTTGTGCTATGTGATGATGGGCATCTCCTCCATGGTTTGTTGCGTCCTCGCTGCTGCCCCGTGCCACTTTCGTGCCCAACGTCCGTGCCCGGAGGCTCACTGAGCTCGCATTTGAGCTCCTTGGTGAGCCACTGTGCCTTCCCTCTCCTTTTCCCCGTTGTTTCGCATGGTGTAGCAAGCCAATAATTTGCCATGTCATTTGTATGAGACTTATTTTTGTCTAGGTAGCTCCTGATTTATGAATTGCCATGCGAACATCACACATCTAATCTGATTCTTGCCATCATAACTTATTGCCATGTCTCCATTTTCCACGGCAAATTTCAACCTTTTTTGGTCTAACTTTGATATCCAGATTCACGCATCATGGCAATTCTTGTGTAATGTAGGGTATTGATTTGTTTACATATAGTTTACAGAAACTATGATGTGTTTTTTGGTGGAATAGATGCATCCTAGTGTATGTGGAATAGATGCCACCAAAGTAAATAAATGTACATATCGTTTTTCATGAAACTATGATGTGTTTTTCCCATGGCAATTTCACATGAATTGACATGATAAATTTTGGGACCATCGTCACATGGCAAGTTTAATTAAAACACCATGGCAAAAAACGATGGTATAGGTTACAAAACTATAATGTGTTTTTGCCATGGTAACTTTAACATGTATGGCCAAATGAATGAACCACCGGGAGCTCGTATGAGAGTTGGTTTAACTGCACCTCAAAAAAGAAGAGGCTCTTCCCACGGCTCTGTCACCTGGCATCAAGGAGTAGAATGACCAAAGCATCGGTTGCTTCCACTTTTTTGTTGCCTTCGCCCTTTCAGTGCACGCCAAAGCAGCTTTGCCTAGAAGGCTTCGAAATACAGAAATTGGGGGCGGGACCTGCTGGCATAACGCAGGTTGGAACCTAGTTCATGCCTCACTGACTCTTCTTTACATATTGGCCGATAAATTTTGGGACCATCATCAAATGGCAAATGTACCTTCTGCCCTTCTATAAAACATGGCAAATTCTGAAAGTTTCTTAAAACATGGTAGCCGGGCAAGAAGGGCCATGAGGAGGGTATGCAATGGCCAAATTTGATAATAAATAGCATGGCAAACTTGAATATGCATTTGCCATGGTAATTTTGAATCATTTTTTAGTTTATTATTCACATACATGGCAATTTTGATAAAAATAGCATGACAATTTTGAGTATGCATTTTCCATGGCAATTTTGAATTGTTTATTTGTTTCGTGTTTTTATTCACATGCATGTCAATTTTATTACCCAAGAGATGGCAATTTTGATAAAAAATAGCATGGCAAATTTGAGTATGCATTTGCCATGGAAATTTTAAATCGTTTATTTTGTTCTGTGTTATTATTCACATGCATGGCAATTTTATTACGCAAATGTTTGCAATTTTGATAGAAATAGCATGGCAATTTTGAGTATGAATTTTCCATGGCAATTTTTGAATCGTTTATTTTTTTTGTGTTATTATTCACATGCAAGGCAATTTTATTATGCAAAAGATGGCTATTCTGATTAAAAAAATAGCATGGCAATTTTGAATCGTTTATTTGTTTTGTGTCATTATCCACATGCATGGAAATTTTACGGATGAAAATTTTGATAAAAAAAATAGCGTGGCAATTTTGAGTATGCATTTGCCATGGCTATTTTGAATCATTTATTTGTTTTGTGTTATTATTCACATGCATGGAAATTTTACGCAAAAGATGGAAATTTTGATAAAAAATAGCATGGCAATTTTGAGTATGCATTTGCCATGGTAATTTTGAATCATTTATTTGTTTTGTGTTATTATTCACATGCATGTCAATTTTATTAGGCAAAAGATGGCAATTTTCAGTATGCATTTGCCATGGCAATTTTAATCATTTTTTGTGTTATTATTCACATGCATGGATATTTTATTACACACAAGATGGCAATTTTGAGTATGCATTTGCCATAGCAATTTGAATTGTTGAACCACAAAACAATTTTTTCCATAGCAAAATCTTACAACATTTTCCATGAAATGGCGAATAAAACATAAAATGACATTACAAAGCATGTCATTTTAGTAAAAATCACGTACATTTTTTCATCTTTTGCCATCTTTTTTTTGTTGATGCAGCAAAAATGTACGGAATTTTTCATCTTTTTTTGTTGACACGGCAAATGTAACTACACTGCCATGGTAATTATTCATCCCCACACATCTTCATGTATTGCAGTAAAAACCCTGTACATTTTTTTAGTCTACATTTTCTGTTGCCACCACGTGCAGATGTATTTTTTCCTTGAACTTTTTCGTTTGTGCCATTTGCATATTTAAAAGGATCTTTTTGAACCATTTTTGGGATTTTGTAGTAGTATATTGTTTTCATTGCAATTTTGAACAATCTTATTTTTGGAGCTTTTCTTTTTGTTTTGAACTATTTTATTTTTTGGACCATTGCAATTTTTTCTTGAGCATGGCAATTTTTGGCCTTTATTAGTCACAGCCAAAATCAAGGCCAAGTGGACTTTTTATTTTCTTTGTATCTTTTCCACAAAAAAAGGCTTGTAGGCCATGATGATAGGGTGTTTGGGCTGGTTTTTCTCCTGTTGAACGCTTCCTATGATCGATTGTTTGATCAATGCCTTCCTACAACCGAATGACTCGTTCTGTCCGGGGGTCATCGTGCCACACACGTGGCAGATATCAGCGTCCATGATTTAACATTGGTATATTAACTATGGAAAGAATTCCTAAATTATTGATACAATGTTGTTGCACATCATTTGTTCACATAGATCAGAATAGAAATGATCTTGAAGGAATAATTATAATGAACTTCAACTAAGGAACATAATCTCCTTCATCGATGTGGTCGAGTCATAGTGTCACCGAACTAAACTAAACACAACTATAGAATCGAACAACATCGACCGGCCAAATCATATCATCACCGACTAGTTTTTGGTCAGTTAGTGCCTTGGGGGCAATGATGACATTGTCAACGTTGCTAGTCGGTCAGTGCCTTGGGCTCAATGATGACATTGTCAACACTAACCGGCCAGTTGGTCGGTCAGTGATGATAGTTTTGGCCGGTCAGTGCCTTGGGGTCAATGATGAGATTGTCAACATTGACCGACCAGTTTGACCATCAATGTGCCAGTTGGCTGGTCGGTGATGATAGTTTTGGTCAGTTACTAATGAGCTTCTGAGGGCAAAAAAGTAGAAGGTGCATTTTTTTTGAGGAATTGGACAGTGGGAGAGGCTCCCACTGTGTTTATATTACTCAAAAGCAGGGTACAATGTACATGGCGTTTTTACCTGGCGCCTTACCTCCACCTGTGGAGGCTAGGGCTAGTACTACTTTATATGGGGGGGGGGGCAATCAAGGGGGTTCTAAGCTAATTACAAAAGAGAGAATAAAGTCTCTCACATCTTCGCTGGTTCTATGTTGGAGCAGGGCAAAGTCATGTTTGAAACGTTGGAGCCATGATAGAGTAGTTGGTGGGATGCTTCTGAAATGTTTGTTATTCCTCTCTTTCCAAATGCTCCAAGCCGCTTGAAGGAAAACATCCATGAACATGGGACTGCTCCAATCATGAGCCGCCATGCTGATCCACCAAAGCCTTGAACCAGTTTGCTGCCAAGTTATCCCTAGAATGGACCAACATCGTTGGCTAAAGGGGCACTGGAAGATCATGTGTTCGACAGTCGCTTCAATTTGCTGATCACGAAGAAGGCAGTTGTAATCGTCTCCAATATTTTAGTGTCTCCTCTTTAGCATGTTGCGTGTGTTTAAGCGGTCAGAGAGAAGAAGCCACCCAAATACCTTAATTTTGAGCGTTGACCTGGCCGCCCAGAACCACTTGTATGATTGATGTGCATGCACCTCTCGAAAATAGAATTTGTAGTATTTGATCGCCTTAAAATCCACTGAGCCCCAATAGTAGGTCCAGTTATCATGGGGGGTCGGATCAGTAGCGTTGCCAACATGCCTCACCTCTTGCTGAATATCATGGATTTCTTGCATTGCTTGGACTGATAGTGGGAGGTGAAACATTTCATGCAAAGATGTGGATCCCAGGAAATCCTTAACCGAAATATCTTCATTTTTTGCAAAGGAGAAGGCTCGCTGGTACTTTTCATCGAGAGTGGCATCGAGCCACAGGTCTTTCCACATGAGCATTGTAGCTCCATCATGCACAATGGCTTTAGAAATCCCTCTGTAAATCGGGGTGAGCTTGAGAACATCTCTCCACCAGAATGATCCGCATGGTTCCATGGCATGGGGGATTTTGTTTGTATAGTATGTGGACCATACAAGCTCCACCCAAGGTGCATCGTGCTTGTTGTAGAATTTATGCAGATATTTGAGAAGGAGGGCATCGCTTTGTACGCGGAGGTTGATTATACCAAGGCCTCCACACTGCTTTGGTCTACACACCATACTCCAGGCCGCAAGGGAATTGCATTTGTCCCCATGTTCTGTCTTCTTTGTCCATAGACACTTCCTTCGCAGTTTATCAAGCAGTTCAATTATCTTTGGTGGCAGTTTGAGAGTGCACAACGCAAAGATGACCAGTGAAGTGATCATGGTATTGAGTAGAGATAACCTGGCTCCATACGACATCAAGGCCAGAGTGCTTGACATCCGACGTTCCATTGTACAAACAAGCGGCATTAAATCTTGAACTGAGGGCTTGGTTGTCCCGAGAGGTAACCCTAGGTAAGTGAAGGGCATGGAACCAACATTACATCCAAAGATATTGGAGAGCTCATTGTAGCAGGCAGCCTCACAGTTGATTGGGATAAGTGTGGACTTGTGGAAGTTTATCTTGAGCCCAATGGAGTCAGCGTAGTCAGTGAAAATGTTTTTGATTGTGAGGGCTTGGACCGGGCATGCAGGAAGAAGAATGAGCGTGTCGTCCGCGTATTGTATCACAGGGTAATCATGTTGGTTCTCTCTGGGGAACGGTAGCTGGATTCGGCCATGTCTGAAAGCGTCATTGATTGCGGCCTGTAAGAGGTCAGCCGCCAGTACAAAAATCAATGGAGAGAAGGGGTCACCCTGTCGAACACCACATTTACAGTTGAATTGACGACCCGGGACCCCATTTAGAAGCACCGCTGACTTGCCAGAGGAGAAAATGCATTTTACCCAATTGAGCCATCTGTCATCAAATCCCATATGCTGCATAATCATAAGCATATCATCATGTTCGATCGTATCAAAGGCCTTTGCGAAATCCAGTTTTAGGAGGATGATCTTTTCCTTGGAGGCTTGACACTGATGGATATATTCGAACACCCAGGCGAGACAGTCCTGTAGTGATCGGCCTTTTAGGAATCCATATTGGTTTCGATGAACGATTTTAAGAATGAGCTTTTGTAGTCGGTTGGCAAGAAGTTTTGTGAGAGTCTTAAGACAACAATTCAACAATGTGATTGGTCTAAAATCAGAGACATTCTCTGGGGAGCGAACCTTAGGAATGAGTGTAATAAACCCCTCATTGATGCTTTCAAGATTTAGGGTCCCCTCATAGAACCGGTTGCATAGAGCATAGAAGTCGTTCTTAATAATATGCCAGCATTTTTTGATGAAGATACCAGAGAAACCATCTGGTCCTGGAGCTCGGTCCGTCGGCATTTCGTTAATGATCACATCTATCTCCTGCTTGGTGAAGGGGACAGTAAGTGTCTCCAGTCCCTCAACTTTTTTGATGATATCAGGGAGGTTGAATTTCATTTGGAATTCTCCTGATTTCCCCAACCGCTCTTTAAATGTATGATAAATGGTTGCCTCTTTACTCGCATGATCATCTACGACCGATCCATCCGAGAGTTTGAGTGTTGGTATTGTGTTTCGTCTGTATCTCTCCGATGCCAGAGCTTTCAGAAATTTAGGGTCTTCATCTCCAAATTTGATCCAACGGATAGTGCATCTTTTTTGCCAGTATTGTCGTTGATAGCCCAACAACCGAAGGAGGTGCCTTTTCAGGATTGTCCTGAAGTTCTGCTCTGGCGTGGAGAGGGCTCTAATGTTTTCAAGAGCATCAAGATTGGCTAATGCAAGATTAGAATTGTCGATCGCCACTGTTAGTTTAGAGATTCTTTTACTCCACCGCTTCAACTCATATCTGAGTGCTTTGAATTTTCTGGCTAGCAAAGTGGCTGCATTGGAGGTATGCTTGAAGGTTCTTGACCAGACCGATTGGACCAACTCAAAGAAACCAGGATGTTTAGTCCAATAAGATTCGAACCTAAAAATTTTACTGCGTGGAATGGATGTTTCAATTTTCACCACACACGGGATATGATCAGAAACTGGTTTTCCCAAGGGCACCACTAGTGTGTTGGGGTATGAAGATGTCCAATTGTTGGAAGTGAGGAACCAGTCTAACTGTTCGAGCAGTGGATCAATCTGCATATTGCTCCATGTGTAGGCCCTGCCCTTGATTGGCAGTTCAATTAGCTGATTCGATCGAATGATGTCGTTGAAAGTGATCATGTCATTTGGATTACCTCCAGGCTTGTTCCTGTTGTCGGGGCCACGTATGTAATTAAAGTCTCCCAATTAAAGCCAATCATCATTAGATGGAATATTAAGATGTCAGAGCCAATTTGTATAAGTCACTCTAGAATCCCCTTGGCATGGGCCATAAATATTCACCAGCGTCCATTCCTGGGAAGACTGTGTGGAACGAAACTTAATGGCCAACGCAAAATTCTCTTCCATAATCACATAGCCAGTAAAGATGGCACTATTCCAGATTGTGACGATCCCTCCCGAGGCCCCATTCGAGGGTATGTAAGCAAATTTGTCAAATCTCTTTGGGCAGCAAGATTTAATGAACATATTATCAATGGTGGGTTTTTTTGTTTCTTGCAGACAAATGATAGCACAACCACTAGAAGCGATAGCATTAGATAGCGCTAAAAGTTTAGGTTCAGAGTTTAAGCCACGTACATTCCAGCATAGGATATTCCAATTCAACAAAGAAGACATGAAAGGATAAAGCAAAATAGGTAAGCCTCTCAGTAGGCACTTTCAGATACTTCAAGCCTGGGGCGGGCCGTCCGCAGAATCCGCCATCAGAGCTTCTGCAGAGACCTCGGCTGGCGGGATGGCGCACTTGCTAATTCCAATGTGCTGCAGAACCTGAATTGGAGTAGGCGGCGGGATGGAGTCTCCCTGATTGACTGTGTGATCAACCACCTCCATAGGAGTGTCAGTAGTAGAGGGTATAACTCGGGGTTTAACTTTGGAGGGTTTTGGCTTAGTGTCAGAGACAGAGGGTACCTTCAACCCATCATATTTGTTGGATCTATTACTGCGACGCACCTCCAGCACAGATGCTGGAGCTTTGGTTTTGCCTTTCTTGACTACTGAAGTGCCTGCACCCAGATCCACCGTATGAGGAGCAATCAAAGTCGTGGTGGCTTCAGTTAATGCTGTATTGGTAGCATTTGGAAGTTGAGGAAGCACTGCATCATCCGGAGCAGTTAGGTTCAAAGCATTAGTGTTAGTAGGAATGGTCACATCTGACGGCACATCCTGATCGAGTCCAGCATCAATCTCAGTAATGACAACCTTGGAAGTAGCAGCCCGGGGGAGAATGGCAGATTCCTCAAGAGTAACAGGCGCATCATCTCCCTGGTGTAGAGCTCATGAGGTGTGACCAGGAATGAGGATAGTACGAGAGGCAGAGTCAGCAGAGTGTTTGACAGTTTCAGATGCTGATCGAACAGAGAAATGCGCATTTGTCTCCTCAACATTGACCGAGAATTGCACTGAACTATCCAGAAAACCAAAACCTGAACTCCAAGGGCCAAAAGCAGCAATGATAGGCCGGATAGCAGCAGTGAGGTAGGTGTTGAGCCTTAGCATAGGCACACACTCATTTAGCAGGAGCGAGGCATAGCTGTCATGATCTGAAAGCATGGAGAACTGCATACCAGCATTGGATATAGTCAGGGTCAGTTCAATACTGTTTATCTCAGGTGGAGCCGCGATCGGGCCCTGGACAGAATCACTGGACTGAGCTGTGTCGACAGACAAAACCCCCAAGGCCGATCCATTAACAGAAAGCAGTTGGTTGAATATGTTTAAAGGGACGATGGCGAAACCATCAGACAGAGTAGCACTGGAGTCCGAGCTGCTAAAAACAGAGATTGAGTCGTTCCAAGCAGCAGCCGGACTATCTTGCAGGTTATTGAGAGGATGAATGCCATGGTGCACCTGCAAACCTTCTCCAGCTAGCTAGGCCTGGAAGTTGAACATTGCGGGAGGTGTATGTGGTGGTGATGGGGGCCAGACTCCCCAATTAGGTTGAAACTGCACTTCATCATCTACCACATGTTCTGCATTGCCATTTCCTGGCTGAGCATTGGCATTGGCGGCCACATTCTGAGCGATCCAATTGTGAAGCTGCATTTGATAAATCTGTTCAGCAGTGAGGTTCTCTCCATGAAGTGGGTGTGGAATTCCATCTTCTGGAGGAGGATCCTCAGTGGCCGGCGGGACATCTGGGATGTGCGCATTCCAGTCACTGCTCCTTAACATAGTGACGGCCACAGTCCAGCTCTGGCGAGCGCCTCCAAGCTGGCGCAACACCATACTCTTAGGGACGAATCGAAGATGTATCACCCTGACTTTCAGAAGCACGAATCGACGGCCCCCTCTCGGGTTATGCCATTCAACCAACTGACCAAACTTATCGACAGATTTATGCATATAGTGTTGAGTCTGATAATCATACGGAAAACCAATGTATAGCAACCAGATCTCCGGCCCGAAAGAAGTCAGACGCATGTTCAGAGCAGCATCGTGGGGAACAAAGGATATCACTACCGGCTCATCGAACTCCTCCTCATCGAGCTCAAAGGTGGTACCAACTACTGCATCCCTAGTGAGCGTGTTGGTAAAACCAAAGATACCAACACCAAGAGGGTGGTCGCCTACTTCAGTCGGAAAAAACTCGGATTCATGAAGCAAACCTTCAATGATGTGGCGAAGAGCCACCTTGCGGTGAAAGGGGATGTCCCTGTTTGCTTCAGCAATGGCGAGGAAGTCGTGGCGCAGCGGAGGGATTGGACCAACCACCATGTCGTCACGCACCCTACGGTCAGGCGGCCCGAGCTCGATGGTCATGCCCGGCGGGAGGTAGGGGATGACATTGATTGGAAAGTTAGCCATGGTTGTGGTGGTGCTCTGCAACGAAGCAGAGGACGGTGTGGAGATCGAGGTAGAATGCGGAGCGGCGGCCCTTGGGAGAGACTTGGGGACCCAGCGCCACCCCTTTTTTCCTCTGTTGATGAAGCAGGATGAAGCCACGTGTCCATCGCGCCCGCAGTTGTGACATCGTAGGGTCTAACTCGCCCGCTGTGAGTTCTAGTCCAGTTTGGTAGGTGCAGTAAATGGTGGGGGTAGATCAGAAGAATGATTCTGTGGCTGATTATGATTAGCATGGGAATTATTCTTGCCCAAAGTAGAATTCCTGATCAATGCCGTTTGTCGATAATTGTGTGGATTCACATTTGTTTCCAAAGTGGTTTTGTGATCCTTAGCAGAAGGGAGAATCCGGAAAATGCGATTACTTGCCAACCCCTCAGTTGAAACCTGTCGAGAGATGTCACTTTTGTCATGTGAGCCAGCGGAGATATCATCCTGTTGGGCCAGCTCAAGCTTGGGCCTCCAGTATAAGCGAGCCACCTTGTGGTCGTCACAACAGTTGGGGGTGTGGCCCATAAAGGTGCAGCATCTACAGTAAAGCGCGCCCGAGCACCCAAAAGTGAAGTGGGTAGTAGCACCACAAATGTAGCAAGAAGGGCCAGGCGATGGGCTGGTTGAAATGCCTTCCAACATGTTCGAAGTATTTGGATTCAAGGAGCTACAAACACAGGGTGAGTGCTCACAGGTAGTGCAATGTTTGTCAGGGCAGGAGTCAGCCAAATGACCCGAGGCCGTGCAAGATGAGCATAAATTCAATCTCGTGTGGATATAATCTTGAGACGGTACACTGTTGAGCTTCCAGACGTTCGAAAATCCAGAATATGCAATAGAATAAAATTAGGGATAGATTGCCAATTGTCCTTTTTAAACCGACAGCCTTCAAATCGTGTATTATGAGCCATAACACTGCCACACTGAAAAGAAGGGAGACTTCCAAAAGAAATATTTGCCATTAATGCTGATGAACCCAGATCCTTGGATGGCGCCTTGCCAAAAGAGTTTGAATTTGACACAATTGTGGAAAGGTCCTTCGCCGGCGACAATACTTGCTCGGCCGTCATAGTCGGCGGTGCAATAAGATTAAACTTTTGTAGTTCAGCACATGTACGGAGATCAGAACTCTGAGCAGCAGCAAGAGATGAGAGATTGGTTCTTAGGGCAATTGGGGATCACGAAGCTACCTCAGGACTGTGAACATCAGAATGCCAAACATTGTCCAAACATCTTGGAGGAGTACGGCCATGTCGATAAAGTTGAAAGTGACAAACGAAGTCTGGCCAAACTCGATCTTTGAGACTATATATAAAATGTCCAATACGATTAGAGGCCACCGAGAAACGAAAGGACCGATCCTCAAGATGATGCACATTGAGACCAGAAGGTAAACCCCCGATGCAACATTGCAAGGCAATGGCCATAGATTCTTCAGATAAGGGGAAGGAGGCAGACGAAAAATATACAACCAAAAAAAATTCCTTGGTAGATCCATCGGGGAGGAAATGAACAAAGGATCCAAACCGTCTACGCACCTGATCTGCGACCGCAAGGCCGGGTGAGAAGTCCCAATGTAGGAGGCCCTCCATGGAAGCCTAGTTCATGGTGTTCCATGGCTTGGTGGTGGTGGAGGGACGTTGGAGGAGGTGTTCCATGGTGGTGGTGTCAATTGCCGCATCCCCCTTTGACATGCCTTGCTGTCATGAGTCAGGGATTGTGAGAAGAGGAGGCATGGGATTGGGGATAAGTAGAAGGTGCATTATATAAACTAGAAGGCATACGTCTATAAGCACAAGTTTTCAAAGGACTGCTACTTGTGAGCTGCGTTGGGATTTTCCCCGAAGAGGAAGGGTGAAGCAATATAGTAGCTGTGACGCCCTCGATTCAATCATACACTAACCACACACGCAAATATGTACGATCAAGATCAAGGACTCACGAGAAGATATCACAACACAACTCTAGACACAAATTAAAATAATACAAGCTTTATATTACAAGCCAGGGGCCTCGAGGGCTCGAATACATAAGCTCAAATACACAAGAGTCAGCGGAAGCAACAATATCTGAGTACAGACATAAGTTAGACAAGTTTGCCTTAAGAAGGCTAGCACAAAAGCAACATCGATCGAAAAGGCAAGGCCTCCTGCCTGGGAGCCTCCTAGCTACTCCTGGTCGTCGGAGGCCTCCACGTAGTAGTAGTAGGCACCCTCAGTGTAGTAGCAGTCATCATCGAAGGTGGCATATGAATCCTGGGCTCCACCATCTGGTTGCGACATCCGAGAAGAATGGATAAAGGGGGAACAGAGGGAGCAAAGCAACCGTGAGTACTCATCCGAAGTACTCAGCAAGAAAGGATCTACACTACATATGCAACATTATCAAAGGAAGGCTGTATATGTGGACTGGGATGCAGAAATGCCAGAATAAGAGGGGGATAAGCTAGTCCTCTCGAAGACTAGCATCTTCTGGAAACCACCATCTTGCAGCAACATGAGGGAGTAGAGTGGCATAAAGTAAAGTAGTAGTAGTGTCATCAACCTTGGCCAGAGATCCTTTCTCGACTCCCTGCGAGAAAGCAATCCCAGAGCCATACTATCCATTTCTCATATCCATGTCTCATCTCAAGTATCCAGTTCTAGTTGTATCGATCAGGATACAACTCTAAGTGTCTGTTACCGTAGGACAGACTATCGATAGATGTTTTCTTCCCTGCAGGGGTGTACCAACTTACCCACCACGCTCGATTAACTCCGGCCGGACACACTTTCCTGGGTCATGCCCGGCCTCGGCCAAACAATACGCCGCAACCCGACCTAGGCTTAATAGAGAGGTCAGCACGCCGGAATAAACCTATGCCCCCAAGGGTCATGGGCCATCGCCCCGGGAACTCCTGCACGTTGCATGGGCGGCCAGTGAGCAGACCTAGCTACCTCCTTAAAAAGGCAGGAGCTTACCAGTCCAACATGGCGCACGCCGCTCAGTCGCTGACACCTATTAAGCTTCGGCTGATGCATATGACGCAGAACGCCCATTCAATGCCCACATGATGGTTAGTGCTATCAGGCCAGAGGCCCCTCAGATCAAATATCCAAATCGTAGTGGATTAGGAATGCACGGTAACAAGCAGAGACTCACGAAAGATGTGACCCCGTTGCCCCATCTCGAGGACTTGCGGCAAGGGCTAAGAATGCCCGGCCATGCCTCATAATTATCTCGCGGGCACCCTCCAGGTCAACCCGACTCCTCATCACTTGCAAATATGCTCGCGCGGGTACCCCTCAGGGCTGACCCATCTTTAGTAACATGGTTCAGTGTAAAGTCATAGTAACCAAAGTAACCGTGTGTCTAACACCAAGGGGAAAACCCGAGAAATCACCCCCGATGAATTCCACTCGATGTAATCATCAAGGTGAACGAAAGAGGATCCACCCTCGAGGTTCACGCTTGAGGGGTTGCACGATAGAGCCGTATCGGAAGTGGTTAAGGAGGAAATCACCCTCGATGACCACGACCGGATAGCTACACTACAGAGATCTCATCAGGAGAGATGTATGAGGTTCCACCCTCGGCACTCGATGGTAACTCTGCAGAGTCGAGCAACAAAAGGGGCGTGAAGTGATGTGAGGTGTCGGGCTCTGGTCTTCGATCCCGTTGAACGGGTCTTCGATGATGACAAGGGCAACAAGGACAAGGTGGGGGTCACGGATGGACCACTAACCAACCTATATTAAGCAGTTTAGGATAAGCAGGTAGGTAACAATAAGCAGGTTACAAAAGCAGGCTATGCATCAGAATAGGAGCAAATAATAACAGTAGCAACATCTAATGCAAGCATGAGAGAATGGAATGGGCGATATCGGGATGATCAAAGGGGGGGCTTGCCTGGAAGCTCTGCTGAAAAAGAAGAAGATTTGTCGGAGATGTAGTCGATCATAGGAGCAGCATCGATCTCGGGGTCTACCAGAGAGAAGAGGGGAAGAAACAATAAATATAAAGCAAATATAGCATCAGAAAACATAACATGGCGATATGATGTGCCGGGTGTGACCTAACGTATGGCTACATGATAGGGTGAAGGGGCATTGCAACCGGGAATGCTTTCCCGGTTCTAGACATGTGTTAGACAGATGACCAGAGGGGGAATGTTGCATGTTCGCTATGCTAGGGATGTGTGGTGGGCGAACGGACCGCGTAGTCGGATTCATCTCATCGTTCTGAGCAACTTTCATGTAGAAAACGTTTTCAACCGAGTTACGGATAATTTTCTATAATTTTTTAAAGTTTTAAATGATTTTCTAATTTTCTGGAATTATTTTAATTCGAAAATAAATTGATACTTAATTGCTAAGCATACACAGAGAAGTGTACACATCAGTGGTTTTAGTGGCTGTCAGGTGGGTCCAGTTGACTGCCTAGTCAGCAGTCAACTGAGACCGTTGACTAGTCAAAGGGTCCAGAGGAGTTACGGCATATCTCTCTCAAGGTAGTTTTGGTGATTGATGACAACATGTTTGCGGACTGATCTTGTGCTTTGTTTGATTCATAGATTCTCCCTTGGCACGAGACGCGTTCCTCCCCTCGGAGTGTATTTCAAGATGGTGTAGCTCTTTCGTTTCTTTCTCGGTGGACTAGTTGCGTAGAGGGCACCGTACTATCAAGAGGGGGTCCGCTGGGGTTTTGCATGGGTGGAATCTTCACGTACACATCAGCTTCTCACCCTCCGAGTTTTTCCTGTCCATTGAAGAGATCTCTCCTCTCTTCCTTGTCCTGTCTGGGTCTGAGCGGCAGTACCGTGCAGCCAGCTGTAGTACCGCTGAGAAGCCACAAGCGGCAGTACCGCTCCACAGCAGTAGTACCACCTTGGCTCCACAGCAGTAGTACCGCTGGGGGCCCCGCACCTCCGCTCGGTCCTCAGCTTCTTTGAGGGATCGCTTCTCCCTCTCTCTCTCGCCCCAGCGGTAGTACCGCACCACCTGCGGTACTACGGCTGAAGGGTCACAAGCGGTAGTACCGCTCCACAGCGGTACTACCGCCCTTGACCCCACTGCCGTAGTACCACTGGGCAGTCTGGCTCCTACCGCCTCGATTCGAGAGGTCTTTTTCTTGTGTCAGGTTTTGCGGCACTAGTCACGGTTGTAGTGGCGGTAGTACCGTTCCTGGAGCGGTAGTACCGCCCTACCACCGCGGTAGTACCGCAGTTGGAGCTTTTCCCTTTTTAGTCTCCTCAGCGCAGCAGTACCGCTGGATGGCGCGGCAGTACCGCTCCCCTGGCGGTAGTACTGCCCCCTCTCAGTGGTAGTACCGCCCTGTGCGGGGCTGGTTGGTGGGGGGCAACAGGATTGTTGGCCCCACTATAAAAGGGAGCCCCCTTATTCCTTTCCACCCACCTCTTCTTCCCCCAAGCTCCATTTATTGCTCAAGCTCCATTAAATACTCCAAGCTTCATTTTGCCCGATCTATCTCTCTAGCCTATCAAACTTGTTGATTTGCTCGGGAGTGGTTGAGAAGGCTCCGATCTACACTTCCACCAAGGGATTTTCGATTCCCCCACTCATCCCTAGCGGATCTTGTTACTCTTGGGTGTTTGAGCACCCTAGACGGTTGAGGTCACCTCGGAGCCATATTCCATTGTGGTGAAGCTTCATGGTCTTGTTGGGAGCCTCCGATTAAGTTGTGGAGATTGCCCCAACCTTGTTTGTAAAGGTTCGGTTGCCGCCTTCAAGGGCACCAATAGTGGAATCACGGCATATCGCATTGTGTGAGGGCGTGAGGAGAATACGGTGGCCCTAGTGGCTTCTTGGGGGGCATTGTGCCTCCACACCGCTCCAACGGAGACGTACTTCCCCTCAAAAGGAAGGAACTTTGGTAACACATCCTCGTCTTCACCGGATCCACTCTTGGTTATCTCTTACCTTTACTTGTGCAAGCTCTTTAGTGTTTGTTCCCTTGCTTGCTTGTATGCTTGTTGTTATTGCATCATATAGGTTGCTCACCTAGTTGCACATCTACACAACCTACTTTGATGCAAAGTTTAATTTGGTAAAGAAAAGCTAAAAATTGGTAGTTGCCTATTCACCCCCCCTCTAGTCAACCATATTGATCCTTTCAATTGGTATCAGAGCCTCATCTCTTTAGTAAGGACTTTACCGTCCGAAGAGTATGGTTGATATCATAGACGGAGCGGAGGAACACTCCGGTGTGAATCCTATCTCGTCTACGGGCGATGGGGGAACTTCGGTCTCTCGTGAGGAGTTCAATGTAGCCTCAGAGACATTGAAAACCTCCATGACGACCGAAGTTGAAAGCATGTTTACTAAATTTCTTGAGGGGCTTAAACTATCCACCGCACCGTTGAAAGTGGGGGATCCCGCCAACAAGGTGTCGGATGCTATCCCTGACAAGGGGGAAGCTAGTAGTGAAAAGGCTCCTTCTTCTAGTGGCAAGAATGGCACCGGCATCTTTGCCCATGTGGAACCACCACTTGTTTATGGTGGACCGGTTCCTTCTACTCATTTGAATCATGCCGGTCCTCCTCCTAAGATTGTGAAAAATGAGGATTTTGATTCTTGGGTTTACCACTTTAAACGTCATTTAAATCATGTGAACACTAACCTTTGGAGAATCATTGAAGAAGGTTTCTATCCACATGATCCAAGCAACTTCACTCCTCGAGATGCCGCGGACAATCAATTCAATGAGAATGCTCTCTTCATCATTCGAGATGCAATTCCACCCGAAGACCTACCTCATCTTTGTCCCTTCGCCTTGGCCAAAGATGCATGGCATTGTGTCGTGTCTCTCTACCAGGGAAGCGCAAGCATTAAACGCTCCAACTATGAAGTGGTATAAGATGAGGCCGATGAGTTGGCAATGAAGGAATATGAAGAACCCCATGAGCTCTATCGGAGAGTCACCAAACTCGCGGTCTCACTACGAGATCACGGGAGCAAGGACACGGATGACAACTGGATCAAGCGTAAATTCCTCAAGGCAATGATGCCCTACCACAAGGCCATGTCCTCCGTCATTCGCCAAAGACCAGACTTCCACACTTTGACCTCAAGTGAAGTGTTGGATGAGTTTGTGGCCATGAACATTTTGGACAAGACCGCCGACAATGCGGTGCTCCGTTCTCAACGGGCAAAGAAGCCTAACCTTGCATTGAAGGCCAAGCTCACCGTGGAAGAAGAAGAGGAAGAAGAGGAGAGCAACCCCGAAGATACGAAGTATGCATATCATGAACATATGGCACTTGCTTCGAGGCAATTTTGGAGCAAGAAAAACTCGAGGCCCAACTTTAGCAAAAACAACTCGAGTGGCACAAGGGGCAAGAAACGTGTAAGGACTTGCTACAATTGCGGCAACGTGAGTCATTTCGTTGCGGAATGCTCGTATGAGAAGAGGGAAGACAATGGTGGCAAACTCATCCGAAAGGACAAGGCCAAGTCATTCCCCAACAAGAACAACTTCGCCAAGAAGACTCCTCCCAAGGCCTTGGTTGTGCAAGAAGAGTACAATGAGGATGATGACGATGATGAGGATGATGAGTCGGTTGCCATGGCCTCCATTGCCATTGCAACTACGTCACGAGTGTGTCTCTTCGACTCACCCAACGAGAGCATTACCGCCAAGTGCCTCATGGCTAAAGCCACCAACAAGGTAACCTCCAACATCAAACCTACCATCATTAATCATCCTTCCCCATCGGATAGCATTAATGAAGTTGAGGGAGCTAATGTGGAGGCTAACGAGTTTGAGGCCTTTATGGGCAAACTCAAGGGAAAATCCAAGAAGCACTTTGTTGCTCTCTTGGAACAACTTGGTGAGGCCAATGACATGATCGAGGCTCACGAAGACACCATCTCGAAGATGGAAGGGCATAGTCGTGACTATGCCGATGAGATTTCGGATCTTTCCAATGCTCTTGAGGAAGAGCGTGGTCTTCGTTTGGCTCTTGAGGAGTCACACAACGTTGATCATGCTAAGTTAGAGAAAGATTATGATCATGCCCTCGTTGTTTCTCGTGTGCTAAATTCCGAGAAGGCCAAACCTGGGGTTGATCTTGCTAGACTCAAAGAGGAGTTTGATATACTTGACAAGGCCCACAAGGCCTTGAAGGGTATTCACGCTAGTCTCAAGGAGTCTCATGATCAACTCCAAGTGAAGCTAACTATGGAGAAAGCAACTTTTCCTCATATGGTTTTGATTGATAATGCAAATGATACTAACCTGTGTTGTGAGCATATGCATCTTGTTGAAGAAAATGCTAAGTTGAAGGCGCAACTTGAGAGAGGTCTTGCGACGTGCATACAAGGCAAGAAGAACCTCAACGATCTCTTGATCAACCAAAAGGGAGGTGTGGTGAAGGAAGGGGTTGGGTATGTCCCCGACTCCAAGAACAAGAAGAAGAATGACAAGACCAAACGACCTCCTCCCCTCATGCAAACCATTGTGAGGGCGGGAGAGAGTGTCCCCGAGGAGAAGAAGAAGAACAAAGTCAAGAAGGGCAATGTCACCTCTCCCAACAAAGCCGGCGATTTTAATCCTTCTTATGTGTTATGCCGAGCTAGTGATGGGCATGTTTATGCCAAATTTGTTGGTTCTCTTCATGAGCACATTGAATGGTCTATTTGGGTTCCTAAGACCCTTGTTACTAACATCAAAGGACCCATTACAAAATGGGTACCTAAAACCAAGCATTGATCTCTTGTAGGTGTTTGCTTCCGGTGGTGGATCATGGTTGCTCGATAGCGGAGCTACAAATCATATGACCGGAAGCAAGGACTTGGTGGTGGACGTGCACAAAGTTCCATCTATGCCCACCAATGTCGAGTGGGGTGACGCCTCATACTCTAAGGTATTGGGACTTGGCAAGGTGGTCATCTCTCATGATCTCACAATCGAGAAGGTCATGCTTGTTGAGTCCCTTGCATACAATTTACTTTCCGTTCGTCAACTTGCAATCATGGGCTTTGCCACTTTGTTTGACATTGATACCGTGGCCCTCTTGTGGAGCAAGACTCTTAAAGTAGCTTTTGTTGGGCATGTCGAGAATGGTTTATATGTGATTAACTTTTCGGAGCGACCCACTAAGACCGCGACATGCCTAATGGCTAAAGTTGATGTGGGATGGCTTTGGCATCGCCGTTTAGCCCATGTCAATATGAGATCTTTGCAAAGTCTCCTAAAGGGGGACCATGTCCGTGGACTAACGAATGTTAGTTTTGTTAAAGATCGTGCTTGCAGTGCCTGTATCGAAGGAAAGCTACATGAGAAGGCTCACCCTTCCACGACTATCATTTATTCAAAGAGGCCCTTGGAGCTCCTTCACATGGATCTTTTTGGGCCCCCATCCTTTGATAGTCTTGGAGGTAGAAAGTATTGCTTGGTGATTGTGGATGACTACTCAAGGTGCACGTGGGTGTATTTATTCAAGAGGAAGAGCGAGACCCAACAAACCGTCATTGACTTTGCAAATGAAGCACAACGTCAATACAATGCAAAGATCTTGACAATAAGAAGTGACAATGGCACCGAGTTCAAGAACTACACCTTGGAAGAATTTCTTAGTGATGAGGGAATCAAGCATCAATATTCTGCACCATACACCCCTCAACAAAATGGTGTTGCGGAGAGGAAGAACCGGACGTTGATGGATGCGGCAAGGACCATGATGGCAGAGTTCAAGTCTCCGTACAACTTTTGGGCCGAAGCCATCAACATCGCGTGTCATGCATCCAATCGGCTCTACCTCCGCAAGGGCTTGAACAAGACTCCATATGAGATACTCACCGGTAACAAGACCAACCTCAAGTACTTCCAGGTATTCGGGTGTAAGTGTTTCATTCTCAAGAAAGGTGTTCGGTTTTCTAAATTTGAGGCTAGAGCTTATGAGGGCATATTTGTTGGCTATGCTACAAACTCTCCTGCTTACCGTGTCCTCAATAAATCCACGGGACTTATTGAGGAGACGTGTAACGTGGAGTTTGATGAGAATAACGGCTCCCATGTGGAGCAAAGTGGCACTTGTGATGTAGGTGATGAAATTCCTCCTCAAGCCATAAGAAGAATGGGTTTTGGTTTCATCCTACCCATTGAGGAACCCCTTGTGGCCGAAGGAGAAGGACAATGCTCCACTCAAGTGGAGCCATCACCAACCCAAGGCCCACAGGCTTCCGAAGAACAAAGTGAAGGTCCTCAACCTCATGAACAAGACCAAGGGCAAGATCATACTCAAGACGGTGTTGACACACCAAGTGATGCCCAAGGTCAAGTTCTCTCCCCCAAGCAAGTTTAAGACCAAGAACAAGTTCATGACGACGCTCAAGATGATCAAGTAACCGCTCCTCAACTCCCCAACGAGGAGGAATTAGAGCGTCGTGCCACCAAGGTTGCTTCCAAGCTCTCCACCAAGGATCATCTCATGACGAGTGTGCTTGGAAAATTAAGAAAGGGGGTAAGCACTCGTAGAAAATTAGCAAATTATTGTGAGCATCACGCGTTTGTCTCTTGTGTGGAACCTCTCAAGGTCTATGAGGCGCTAGAAGATCTGTATTGGCTCAATGCCATGCATGAAGAACTCAACAACTTCGAGCGCAACAAAGTGTGGAGATTGGTGCCAAGGCCAACGGGGAACCACAATGTCATTGGAACCAAGTGGATATTCAAGAACAAGCAAGATGCCCATGGGATTGTCATTCGCAACAAGGATCGTTTGGTAGCACAAGGCTACTCCCAAGTCGAGGGTATCGACTACGGTGAAACCTTTGCTCCCGTTGCTCGTCTTGAATCCATTCGCATGTTGATTGCATATGCTTGTCATCATAACTTTAAGTTACATCAAATGGATGTGAAGAGTGCTTTTCTTAATGGTCCCATTAATGAATTTGTGTACGTCAAGCAACCCCCCGGGTTCGAGGATCCCTACTTTCCCGATCATGTGTATCAACTCGATAAGGCACTCTATGGCCTTAAACAAGCCCCACGTGCGTGGTATGACCACCTTACCGAGTTGTTACAAGACCGTGGGTTTGAAGTTGGGATAATCGACCCCACTCTTTTTACTAAGAAGGTCAAAGGGGAGTTGTTTGTGTGCCAATTATATGTTGATGATATTATCTTTGGTTCTCCTAACAAAGCTTTCAATGAGGAATTTGCCGCTCTCATGACCTCAAAGTTCGAGATGTCCTCCATGGGGGAGTTGAAGTTCTTTCTAGGGTTCGAAGTGAAGCAAGGAAGAGAAGGAACCTTCATCAATCAATCCAAATACACTCAAGACATGCTCAAGAGATTCAAGCTAAGTGACGTCAAGCCGGCTTCCACTCCAATGCCCACCAAGTGCCAACTTGACTTAGATCCCAATGGTAAAGTGGTGGATCAAAAGGTATATCGTTCCATGATTGGATCCTTGCTTTACCTTTGTGCATCTAGACCGGACATCATGTTGAGTGTGGGAATTTGTGCATGGTTTCAAGCCGCACCTAAGAAAAGTCACTATGTGGCGGTCAAACGAATCTTTCGATATTTGGCTCATACCCCAAACTTTGGCTTATGGTACCCAAGAGGATCAAACTTCAAGCTTGTAGGGTACTCGGATTCCGATTGGGCGGGAGACAAAGTGGATAGGAAGTCCACTTCCAGAGGGTGCCAATTCCTTGGTTGCTCTTTGGTAAGTTGGTCTTCCAAAAAGCAAAGTTGTGTGTCTCTCTCGTCCACCGAAGCAGAGTATGTTGCGGTCGGTAGTTGTTGTGCACAACTCTTATGGATGAGGCAAACTTTAAAGGATTACGGTGTCACTTGTGACAAAGTGCCTCTTTGGTGTGACAATGAAAGTGCCATCAAGATTTCTCTCAACCCGGTGCAACACTTCAAGACGAAGCATATTGAGATTCGGTATCACTTCATCCGGGATCACATTAGGCGAGGAGAGATCGAGCTCAACTATGTCAACACTCATGACAACCTTGCAGATATTTTCACGAAGCCCTTGGATGAAGCAAGATTTCGCGAGTTAAGGCATGAGCTAAATATCATTGATTCGAGCAATGTGGCTTGAACCCGTGCACACCCTACCACGCTCAATTTGTTGTCTAGTTTAGGTGTAGGCATGGACATAGGGGGAGTGTTGTTCTCTCAATGAACTCTCCCTCCCCCCATTATGCATAAATTGATCAAGTCTTTCACTTTAGCCATTGTTGATGGCACTTGTGCTTAAAAGACGAGTTTTGGTCATGGGCCCAAGGTTAAAATCTTCGCGGTGCCATACCTTTTGACTCAAACATAGGTGGCCTCGGCCACCGCCCTCTTGTGAAGAGGTGTGTATTGTTTGTTTGCCGTTGTGTTTGCCGTTTTTGTCGTTTCGTTGAGCCTAAGCCCTGTCTGTTTAGTTGCCGTGGTGTGCTGGGCGGTACTACCGCTCGTGAGCGGTACTACCGCCCCCCAGCACGGTACTACCACTGGGGGACGAGGACAGGGGGTTAAGACGGGGGCAGGGGGAGGTTTCTTCTCCCCCATACCCATTCACTTCACCCCTCTTTTCTCTTCCTCTCTCTCCAGCCTCCACTCATCGCGGGAGGGCTCCGGCGGATCTCCGTCTCTGGGGCGTCCCTCTTCATTTCCTTTGTTGGAGTCGATCCCCACCACGTCCTCTTGCCATGGATGCCGGTATTGCCCCCGTTCTTTATTTCGTTTTGTCTCCTTTTCAGTTCTTGTTTCTTAGGGGCAATGGTGGTTGCATCTCTAGATTTTTGGCTAAATCTAGGCTTGAGTTGTTTGGAGAAGGCAACTAGACTATCTAGATTAGAGTTTGGTAGGATTATTTTTGAATTTGGTAGGCCGGTAGTGCCGGATCTGACCACGGAAGTAGGAAACCGTTGTTTCACTGCCTCGCGCTAGGAAACTGTTGTTTATCCGCATCAAGTAGTACTACCACTCCCTTTGGAGCGGTACTACCGCTTGGCCTAGAGCGGTACTAGCGCTCCCTTTGGGGCGGTACTACCGCTTGGGGCGGTAGTACCGCGGACAGGTCACGGTACTACCGCTGTATGCCAATTTCCATCATTTTCCTACCTCACCTTGATCTTTTTGTTGTGCTTGTTGGATTATGCTGTTTCTTTCTGGTTGCTTTGCGTTTTCTTGTGTTTGGCTCCAGGTGATGACCCTTCCGAGCAGCAAGGTCGCCGTATCAACCCCGGGCGTGCCACATCAAAACACTACCATACCTCTGAACCTACCGGTGGTTCCTCGAGCACCCAACCGCCTCCAGAAAGTGCATCTGCAAGTGTTCCTCCACCTCCTCAGCAATCGAAGCGAGCCGCCAACAAGCCAAAAGGGAAGACTGTGACTGAGATGACAAACAAGGAGTTTTGGGAGAAGCGTCGTCGCAACCCCTATGCGGTGGACCAAGAACCCACTTTGGTCAACCGCCCGTTCTGGAACCGTTTTCAGTTTGCCATCTACTTTGATGTGATGAAGGCCAAGAAGAATCTTTTTGTTGATGTTCGCTCCATTTACACTGATGCTATGGAGAAGGACCCCTAGTACTTTGGAAAAGCCCTTCAGATGTGCACTCAGCTAAACATTCTCAGGATCATGCAGCTCAAGAAGGATTTCGATGCAGATTTGGTGGCTCAATTCTATGCCACCGTCCATCTTGGAACAGATGGCGACAGGACTCTGACTTGGATGACCAATGGCAAGCGGCTTTCCGTCAAGTGGCGGGCGTTCATAGAGTTACTTGATGTATTGGATAACGGGCTTGAGACTCTTGTCGGTTTCCGTCCTCACCGCAATGCTACATCCACCCACAAGCAAGCCCTTTGGCCCTATTGCACTGTGAAGGTTCACCCTGTCACTAAGAAGAAGACCTATGAGCTGTCTCCATATCTGGACATTCTTCATCGCATATTCCGTGAGACTCTCTTCCCTCGGATCGGGAATCTGGATATGGTCCACTCTTACCTCGCGGACATGCTCCTTTTCTGTCAGCACGAGAAGGAAGCAAGCACTGGAGAGAGCCTGGATATCTCTCATGTCATGTGGTCTGAACTTCTATCTACCGTGTCTGAGCGCAAGTGTCCTATCTATGGCCCCTTCATCATGAGGCTCATTGAGAGGGCCTGGGCACAGACTTATCCCAGAGTGCTGCTAGAGACTAGAGACTTGGTTTCTCATGAGATCAAGCGTCTGAGGAAGAAGGACAACTGGACAACGCCTCACACACGGGGTCCATCTGCTACTGCTGCCGCAGGGGGCCCGTCTGCTACTGCTGCTGCCATGGGGACCGAGGGTGAGGCTGCTACTGATGCTCATGAGGACTTTGGTCACTCTAGTGCAGAACCATCATGGGCACAGAAGCTCAAGCGCAAGATGAAGAAGCTTTTCTGCATGGTGTCCCATGGTCAGTACATGACTCATGTGGCGGAGAAGCATGCCAGGACGCGCCACAAGGAGATCATGCGTCAGTTGGGAGCAACAGTTGTCAGTGGGTCTGAGGGTCAGATCACTGAAGAGGAGGACTGGATTCATCAGAACTGCCACTGGACCGACTCCGACGCCGAGCAGTTTTCAACCCACGATGAAGATGCAGAGATGTGATGTTCGAGACCTTCCTCTCCCATCACCTGGAGTCGTAGTGTCCCTCTCTGCCCTTTTTGGTGTCTCGCTGCCAAAGGGGGAGAGAGTGTAGGGATTTGCTTCTTGTGTCATGCTTTGAGTAGTCTTGTGGTTTCTTGTGTGTTTCTCTTGGTTTGGTTTGGTGTGATACCTCTGTTCTAGTCATATGCTGTACGACATATGCTCCCTATCGCTACCTTATTACTTATGTCTATTCAAAGTACTATAGTTTATTATGAGATGCATGCTTGTCCTATTTATTCTCTCCTCTCATATATCTTGTGCTTAGTGTTGTTGGACTATAAAATATAGGGGGAGTGTTGATCCGAATGCGTGTGTCGTGCCTTATCTTGGTGCACACATTCTGGGGGAGCCCGTCTATATTTTGTAGTTCTTAGTTTTATTCGTTTTTAATTATTTTCCTTGCGCAAATCCCTTGTTGTCATCAATCCACCAAAAAGGGAGAGATTGTTACGACATATCTCTCTCAAGGTAGTTTTGGTGATTGATGACAACATGTTTGCGGACTAATCTTGTGCTTTGTTTGATTCATAGATTCTCCCTTGGCACGAGACGCGTTCCTCCCCTCAGAGTGTATTTCAAGATGGTGTAGCTCTTTCGTTTCTTTCTCGGTGGACTAGTTGCGTAGAGGGCACCGTACTATCAAGAGGGGGTCCGCTGGGGTTTTGCATGGGTGGAATCTTCACGTACACATCAGCTTCTCACCCTCCGAGTTTTTCCTGTCCATTGAAGAGATCTCTCCTCTCTTCCTTGTCCTGTTTGGGTCTGAGCGGCAGTACCGTGCACCCAGCGGTAGTACCGCTGAGAAGCCACAAGCGGCAGTACCGTTCCACAGCGGTAGTACCGCCTTGGCTCCATAGCAGTAGTACCGCTGGGGGCCCGACACCTCCGCCTGGTCCTCAGCTTCTTTGAGGGATCACTTCTCCCTCTCTCTCTCACCCCAGCGGTAGTACCGCACCGCATGCGGTACTACGGCTGAAGGGTGACAAGCGGTAGTACCGCTCCACAGTGGTACTACCGCCCTTGACCCCACTGCCGTAGTACCGCTGGGCAGTCTGGCTCCTACCGCCTCGATTCGAGAGGTCTTTTTCTCGTGTCGGGTTTTGTGGCACTAGTCACGGTTGTAGTGGCAGTAGTACCGTTCCTGGAGCGGTAGTACCGCCCTACCACCGCGGTAGTACCGCAGTTGGAGCTTTTCCCTTTTTAGTCTCCTCAGCGCGGCAGTACCGCTGGATGGCGCGGCAGTACCTCTCCCCTGGCGGTAGTACCACCCCCTCTCAGCGGTAGTACCACCTTGTGCGGGGCTGGTTGGTGGGGGGCAACGGGATTGTTGCCCCCACTATAAAAGGGAGCCCCCTTCTTCCTTTCCACCCACCTCTTCTTCCCCCAAGCTCCATTTATTGCTCAAGCTCCATTAAATACTCCAAGCTTCATTTTGCCCGATCTATCTCTCTAGCCTATCAAACTTGTTGATTTGCTCGGGAGTGGTTGAGAAGGCTCCGATCTACACTTCCACCAAGGATTTTCGATTCCCCCACTCATCCCTAGCGGATCTTGTTACTCTTGGGTGTTTGAGCACCCTAGACGGTTGAGGTCACCTCGGAGCCATATTCCATTGTGGTGAAGCTTCATGGTCTTGTTGGGAGCCTCCGATTAAGTTGTGGAGATTGCCCCAACCTTGTTTGTAAAGGTTTGGTCGCCGCCTTCAAGGGCACCAATAGTGGAATCACGGCATCTTGCATTGTGTGAGGGCGTGAGGAGAATACAGTGGCCGTAGTGGCTTCTTGGGGAGCATTGTGCCTCCACACCGCTCCAACGGAGACATACTTCCCCTCAAAAGGAAGGAACTTCGGTAACACCTCCTCCTCTTCACCGGATCCACTCTTGGTTATCTCTTACCTTTACTTGTGCAAGCTCTTTAGTGTTTGTTCCCTTGCTTGCTTGTATGCTTGTTGTTATTGCATCATATAGGTTGCTCACCTAGTTGCACATCTAGACAACCTACTTTGATGCAAAGTTTAATTTGGTAAAGAAAAGCTAAAAATTGGTAGTTGCCTATTCACCCCCCCTCTAGTCAACCATATCGATCCTTTCAACCTGCATGTTATTGACTGGGTTATCCCAGTCAACAGTTTGACTGGTCAATGGGACCAGTGGGACCCAGGTGTCATTCAAACATATTTTAGCATTTTCTTTTTAAGTGTATATTTAAAGGAGGGGGGTCCACCTGCCATAGGCTAGTAGCTACTCTAACTAGTAATTAACCTTAAACTAGTTGAACATGGGGCCGGCCTCACACACACCCGCACACACAATGCTAGGGGTAAATCTGTTTTCTATTTAGAAAAGATAGCCTTTTGTGTTTTTCATAGGAATTAATCCATGCATCAAATTGATTTGGTCAAATGAAAACATTTGAGCTTTGACAAGTGTACTACCTACCAATATTATTCTTACTCATGTTAACAGTTGTTTAGCTGCTGTTTAGGGGCAGTCCAGGGGGTTACTCGGTGTAAAATTCGCAAAGCTAGCCATGGATACAGGAATTAGTAGTGCAGAGGAGTGTCGGGGCACGCGTGGTTGGTCGTGGCGGGCGTAGGCGGGGCAGCCGCAGCAGCAAGCAAAGCCATATGCGGGTGAGCACGAGCGGAGCATAGCACGGCAGCAGCAAGGGAACCAACGGCCGCGGGCAGAGGCGCAGCGGGGCCAGCGACGCGGCCGCATTGGCGGCGCAGCGGCTTGCCGAGGCAAGCGCGGGACGGCGAGCTTGAGCCAAGGCCGGGCTGGGCGAGGCAGCCAGCAGGCGCGCGAGCTGCACGCAGGAGGGGAGCGGGCCTACACGCACGCGGGTGGAGCAGCGCAGTAGTAGCGACCAGCACGGGCGCGTGCATGCGGCAGCGGGCGGTCGGCGGGCAGCAGGGGGCTACGCGGCCACAGAGCGGCAGAACAAGCGCGGGGTGGCTCGGGCACGCCCGGCGCGAGGACTAGGCGGCAGCGACGGGCACGGGCCGCAGCACCAGCAGCGTCACAAGCAAAGCAGCGCAGCAGCTGCACGCATGTACGCGTACGTGGGAGTTCGGGCACGACGGTAATGGCAGCCTACGGCATGCAAACGAAGGGGAGGGACAGAGGGGTTGGACGGGCGGCTCACCAGGATCCCGTAGGGGTGCAAAGGCGGGCTCGGGGAGGATCGACAGTGCCGGAGTCGTTGACGAACGACGACGTCCGAAAGACGAAGGAGAGCTCGATCCCCGCGATGTTGGGCTCTCCATCTTGGTCTCGTAGTTCCAGGCGACGAAGCAGACCACGGCGGGGCGGAGGGACATGTCCTCAGGCGCCGGGGAGGAGGGTAGCCACGCCGGCGAGGGCAACCGGCGACGGCGTCAGATGCAGTTGGATCTGGAGGGGGGGTGTAGCGAGAGGGGGAGCGGAGGAGGGGGAGCGCGAGGGCAAGTGGGGAGGGGAGGAGGAGAGCCCGAGGCATCGCCCTTATCCCCTCCGGCGTCGTCGGCGAGGCGGTTCGATGGGAGCGCCCCCGGTGGCTCGGTCGCCGCAGCAGTGTGAGCAGGGGGCGTTGGGGCATTCGGCTGGGCCTCTGGCTTGGATGGGCTAAGGCCCAGAGGGGCGGGGGGAATGTTTACCTCTTATTTGTTTTGTTATTTTTCTTTTTACAGTTTTAGTTTTCTTTTGTTTTTGAATACCAATTAGCATTATAAAATATAGGAACAACACCTAAATTGGTTTTACTAATTATACCACTGCCACATTTAGTTCGACGTTCAAATAAAATAGTTTAGTATTTTTATTATTTAAAAAGCATTAAATAATTATTTTTAGCCACTGTTATATTCACAAAAGAGCATTAAAATACTTTACCAAAGTGTTGGGTCACCATCATAATTAGTTATAGAATATTTTCCACACTTTGAAAATTTTATTTTGCGTGTTTGAGAAATTTGAATCATGGGATTTAATTTGAGTTTGAGTTTGAACAAAGATCTTGATCAGGCGAGGATTAGCAACAGTAATATGATGACCTGGCATCATTAGCAGGGGATTACTCTAGTTTAATTATCCGGGTGTCACAGTAGCTGATAAGTATTTTTCCTCAGTGAGAACCAAGGTTTAACGAACCTAAAGGGGAACCATGCAAATCCTAGTGATAGTACCTGCACACACAAAAGCAAATACTTGCACCCAACACGGGTAATAGGGTTGTCAATCCCCTTGAACTCGTTACTTGCAAGAATAAAATCTGGTAGTGGTAGATAGATAAATTGCAAAAATGAAATAAAAGATAATAAATTGTGGCACCTTGTCTGACATTGCATAAGCTGTGAATTTTTTCCCAGGGGTGCCATTGAGCAATACCGAAGATCGTCTGGAAGAAAAGATGCATCGAATCCATTTGAGCCATGTGTCATTAAACCCCATGTTCTTCTTAATTTGTAGCATCGCAGAGTGTTGGATGGTGTCAAATGCCTTGGAAAAATCTAGTTTGAGAAAAATCACCTCTTTTTGCAATGTCTGGCATTGATGTATGTATTCAAATGGTCATGAATAGACCTCCCTTGGAGGAATCCATATTGGTTACGATGAACTATTTGCAAGAAGATCTTCTGAAGTCAATTAGCCAGAATCTTGGTTATCATTTTAATGCAACAATTGAGCAATGTGATCGGCCGAAAGTCATTTACTGTTTCTTGCAAGTTATTCTTTGGTATTAGTGTGATATAACCATAATTCAGACTTTCTAGGTCAAGTTCTCCTTTGTGAAATTCATCACACAACCGATAAAAATCTGACTTGATGATTGGCCAGCAAGCTTTCAGAAGGGTTCCATCGAAGCCGTCGGGGCCGGGAGCCCTATTAGGAGGCATTTCATTTATTACTACATCTACCTCGGCATGGGAAAAGGGGGTGGTCAGGATGTCCAAGTCTACATTTTGTTTGAGAAGGGCCGACATATTGAATTTCATGCGTGGGGTGGAACAAGTATCTAAACATTGTTTTAAAGCCTCAACAAGTATGGTTTCTTTTCTAGCGTGATCATCCACAATTATTCCTTGATGTGATTTTAGTGTTGCAATATAGTTACGCCTGAATCTCTCCGTTGCCACTGTCTAGAAAAAAATTGTGTCTCGTCTCCAAATTTGATCCAACGAATGGTACATCTCTTCTTTGAGTAATCTTTTTGATATTGAAGTAATCTAATGAGATGATGCTTAAGAATGTTCCTAAAGTTACCTTCAGGCAATGTAAGAGGCCTGCATTCCTTAATAGCATCAAGCTCGAAGATGGCTTTATTGGTGTTTTCTATGGCAACCTTCAGACGAGAGATCGTCTTGCTCCATTAGTTAAGGGCATGTCGTACTGCTTTGAGCTTTTGACAAATAATGGAAGCTGAGTTTTTGTTTCTGCCAAACTTTATCAGTTTATTCCAGGCCTGTTCAACTACATCCATGAAATCCGGATGGGCAATCCAATACGACTCAAATCTGAAAATTTTCCTCCTTCGTATTTAGGTTTGTATAACCACAGTGCATGGAGTATGGTCGGGCACCGGGCATCCCAAAGGATTTACCATTGTATTAGGGAAAGAGATGGTCCAGTTGATGTGATGGCGGCTCGATCTTTCGATGAGAGTGGGGATAATTATCGATTTGGTAGATTTTGACCTTGACGATCCGGCTATATCGTGCCCGACGATACGCCTCGAGAAGCGCTAAACCAATCTCCGATGGTTATGACCTTGCCGTAGGCACGATCAACCTGAACAACAAGGTTCGAGTTCCTGCAAGCAACCGAAGAACTGGCAAGAACAAAGAATTGCAATCTGAAATTGCGGATGAAAATGTGAGCACACGAACTAGATGAAAAGTTGGGGTTCCACTATGAATCTGACAAGGCGGTAGTCCTACACGTCTCATAGATGCAAATTGTAGCGATGGCTAAACAATACAATAAGAGCATCTCCAACAGACGCGCCAAACAAGCACCGTGCCGCAAAATTGCCTGTTTTAGCGCGCGCGCAACCGGTATAGTTGCTCCAGCAGGCGCGCAAAAATAGCACGCGCGGCAAAAGGAGTTCAGCGCGCGGGCCGAAACTTAATCGTGCGCCGCTTATTTGCTGCGCCCGCTCCCGCGCGCTGGACTCTCGCGCGCTCGCTCGCAACTCCCACCCCCCATCCAGCTGCGCCGCCACCGACCACGCCACCCGGTGACCGTTCCGGCGCTTCCCCGGCCTATCCCCGCCCCGCGGCGGCTTCTCCGGCCCCCCCTCTAGTCCCGCCGCCCCTCGCGCGCGTCCGTCCTCCGACGAACAGCGCTCGCGCGCTCGCTGCCGCTCCGCGCCCGCATGGTGTTCGACAAAATGCCTAGAAGGTATGTATTGCTCAAAAGCCATGAATTTCGTGCATGTTGATTGTAGTTTTTATGTCATAGTATTGAACTTTGTAGATGGGTTCGTTGTATGATTCTTCCGAAGAAGAATTTGATATGGAAGAGGAGGAGGATCTTGCAATGATCCTAGCTATGCATATCAATATATAAAAACCGAAGCACGGTGGTTCGGTTATGGGTCGGCAGAAAATTTGGAGGGATAGGATCGATGCCCACAACAGATTGATCAAGCATTATTTTGCGGAGAATCCCACATACCCCGAGTCATATTTTCGTCACTGGTTTAGGACGAGCACCGAGTTGTCAGGCGCATTGCAGAGAAACTAGCGAGCCATGACTGCTTTTTTCAGCAAAGGAGGAATGCCGCCGTAGAGCTTGGGCATAGCACCTTTCAGAAGGTGACAACCGCTTTGCGTATGTTGGCATACGGTATACCGGCTGATCTAGTTGATGATCACTTGGCTATGGGTGAGAGCCAAGCCATCATGTGTGTCAAGTGCTTTGAAGTCGGAATTGTGCAAGTGTTTAGCGAGGAGTATTTGAGATCTCCCAATGCTGAAGACGCCGCAAGGCTATTGGTGATGAACAAAGCTCGCGGCTTTCCTGGCATGATTGGCTCAATAGATTGCATGCATTGGAGTTGGAAGAATTGTCCAAAGGCATGTCATGGGCAATTCCACGGCCAAATAAGGGTTCCACTATAATCCTTGAAGCGGTGGCTGATCAAGAGACTTGGATTTGACATGCATTCTTTGGAATGCCTGGATCTTTGAATGACATCAATGTTGTCAACCGGTCACCACTGATGAATAATATTGCAAATGGTGAGTTGCCACCGACGCAGTTTGTAGCAAATGGCCGTACATACAACTATGGCTATTATCTAGCGGATGGCATCTATCCAAAGTGGCAAACCTTTGTCAAGCCGTTGAAAAAGCTAGAAGGTAAGAAAAATCTTGATTTCCACAATGCTCAGGCGGCGGCTAGAAAAGATGTGGAGGGAGATTTTGGGATTTTGCAAGCCCAGTTTGCTATTGTGAGAGGACCGGCTAGATTTTGGGATCAGAAAATGCTTTGATACATCATGCACGCTTGTGTGATCATGCATAACATGATCATCGAGAACGAGCGTGGCCAAGATGTATACTACTCTCAGTATGAGCTCTTGGGACATTCCGTGCGAGTGCGACAGAGGGCTGAAAAGGTGGCCCGTTTTGTCACCTCCTATCATGCCATTCGACGTCTCGTAGCGCATAATGATCTTCAGAAGGATCTCATTGAGGAGTGGTGGGCATGGAATGGACGACAAAGAGTATCATGATTTGTGCGTTTGATATTATATTGTTGAACTATTTGTTGTGTTTATTGCACTATTTGTTGTATTGAACAATAAACTGTTTGTTTGAGTTGTAATAATGAAATTGAACTATTTATTTTGATTTATTTTTGTTTGTGTTTGATCTTTTTGCTTCTGTTTTGGAATGCATATGTTATTTGTGTGACAGTCACGCGCGCTGCATTTTTGCGCGCTGCTGGAGCGGCACGCGCGCTACTTTTTAGCGCGGCTGCTGGAGCCAGCGCTGCGCGCTGCGCCAAACCAGGCGACCGGCGTGCGGCAAAGCAGTCGTCGACGCCTGTTGGAGATGCTCTAAAACCCGAGTAGAAACCCTAGAATACAATGACTATTTATTAAAGGAACGTGTGGCCGCTTCCTTGGGGCCTGTTCTTTTCGGCGATTCTTCCAGAATCGCCCCCCTCTCCAGCTTCTCCCAGAATCACCACTCCATATGTTTTTTACAATCCTAGCTACTTATGATCTAATTAGCTAGGATTGTAAAAAAGATATGGAATGGTGATTCTGGGAGAAGCTGGGGAGGGGGGCGATTCTAGCCCTTGATGTCTCCTGGCTTGCAAAACCTGGTCGGCGTGACGCCATATGGTGGCCCACGTCCTTGGTGCTTGTGGACTTCTGTGCATGCATGCTTTGGATGGATGTAACATGGCCTTGGGGCCCACCTTCTTAGGAGTAGGACGTTGCATGCATGGTCCATCTCATGAATGGTTCGGTTGCATGATAGTAGTACACATGCAAGTATGTGTTCACATATATGCTATATATGTGTATATAATCTCTCATTTTAACACCGGGCTTGTACAAGTCTTTGACAATTCTGCATAAGATAAAAGATTGTGTTGTATTTTTATTCATAATTAAAAATAATAATTCCTATAATTATTAACAGAAATCACGTGATTATTGCATATGCGAACAATACTTTTGGTCGTATCCGTAGACGCCATGTTCATGTCACCAGTTCAGGGAGGTGAAGAACCAGTCAAGTTGTTCAAGGAGCGGATTAAGCTGCATATTGGACCAGGTATAGGCTCGACCTTTGATTGGAAGTTCAGTAAGCTCTTGGGCACGTATGAAATCATTGAAGGTGAACATGTCTTGCGAGTTTCCACCAGGCATATTACGATTATCATGGGCGAGGATATAGTCGAAGTCACCGAGGAGTAACCGATCTTGAGACGAGGGGATGTGGAGATCAAATAGCCATTGTGTAAACTTAGCCCATTTCTGACCTTGGCATGGACCGTATATGTTAACTAGATTCCAACTATGGGCATTTTGCGTGGAAGTAAAGTTGAGTCCTAGCGCAAATTGCTCTTCAATAACAACAGAGCTAGTGAATACACTACTATTCCAGATCATCACTAAACCTCCCGAGGCGCCAATAGAGGGAATGAAAGCATATGTATCAAAGCGTTTAGGGCATAGAGATTTAAGCGTTGTGGCATCAAAAGTCATCATTTTTGTTTCTTGCAAGCAAATGATCGCACATCCACTACTTTGGATAGCATTCTAAAGCGCTAACTATTTTTTAGAGGAATTAAGACCGTGAATATTCCAACACAAAACATTCCAGTTATGAAAGAGTGCCATTAATTGGAAGTAAAAGAAAGGCGATAGAGCACTTAAGCGGAGGCAGCAGAGCTGGACTTGTCCTCAGTGAGAGCGGCAGTGGAGAGCTCCTCGGCAGGGATGGCACAAAGCTGTGTGCCGATGGCCTGCAGAGTGGTGATAGCAGTAAGTGGAGGAACTTCTTCAGAAGGTGCCTATAAGGACGGAGCAACAATTGTGGTAGAGGCAGAGTGTATGTCTCGCGGCTTCACCTTAGTCTTGTTGGGGAGAGCTTCGGAGAGAGAAGTTGTACGAAAACTATCATATTTGTTTGAGCGATTGCTGCGCCTGAGAGTGGAGATATCAATAGGAGGAGCCGGCAATTTTCCCTTGCGCTTGCGAGCAGCTGAAGTTTCAGCATGCTGATGGTCAGATAGCACTCTAGAAGTGAGCTGCAAAAGACTAGTCTGAGTTTTAGAATGATGAACCACCAGATCCTGAAGAGGAGATTTACTTTCATCATCAGAATGAGAAGCAAGGGTGTCATTTGGTTCAAGATGAGGATCAGCAGAGCCATCAGTCTCAGCATGCGTGGCCTCAACAACTTCTTCAATAATCACCGAAGATTCAGTACTAGCGTCAATCATCGTAGTGGTTCCATCAACAACTTCTTCGATAGTCACAGAAGATTAAATACCAGAGACAGGAAGTACAGTCTGAAGAAATTGCAAACCGTCAGGGTTAGCCGACACATGAACCTCAACATGATAAACCTCTTGATGAAAACCATAACCAGCTGCCCATGGACCCCTTGAAGCAATCCAAGGACGAAGCGCATGAAACAGGCCACTATTAAGTTGCTGACGAGGAACTGGATCAGATAACATAATGGCCAGGAGATCATTGCCCTGGGCAGAAAGACCAAACCTCATACCTTGTCCATGAATATCCAGAGATATGGTAAGCACGCTATCATATTGTTGCTCGGGAATGAGAAGGTTGGGCATAGAAGTAGAGATATTTCCATCAGCAAACGCTGTAATAATGAGCAAATCCGACTGAGAGGAGGAACTATCATCAGAGACAGAAACTGAATCACGCCAAGCTTGCATTGGATTGTCAGAGATATTGTTCTCAGGAACCACTCCATGCATCATAGTAAGACCCTGGGAAGCGATCCAGGCTTGATAATTCATAAGGTGTGGTGGCATGGGAGGGGCAAGGGGTTCTGGCCAAGCACCCCAGCCTCCATTGTGAGCCTGACTAGCATGGTGAGCAGCATTGTTGGGTGGAGCGCCATTGGGGGTGCAACATTTTGAACCAGCCAGTTGTGCACCTGCTGCTGATACAGTTGTTCTGCTGTAAGCTCTGGCCCGAACTGCGGGTGTGGATTGCCGTCAGGTGGTGGTGGTTCTTCTCCAGCTGGGAGCACCTCAGGTAACAAACCGTTCCAATCATTGCTGCATAATATAGTGATCTGAATTGTCCAGCAGTCACGGGCTCCTCCTAATTGCCAAACTAAAAAACTCTTTGGAATCAAATTCAGACGGATCACACGTGCCTTGAGAAGGATGAAGCGTCTGTCCTGATGAGGATTGTACCATGAGAGCAAAGAACCATACCCCCCTAATGCCTTGGTGATGTAATAATCCGTTTGATAATCGTAAGGAAAACCAAAGAACATAAGACAAATCTCAGGACCAAAAGAATTGGTGCGTCTATTCAGGGCTTCATTGCGAGGCACAAATGAAATCAACCGATCTTTACCCTCCAGTTCTAGGGGCGTGGCGATAGCAGCGTAACGCATAAAGGAATCCACAAAGCCAAAACCCCTATTCCAAACGGATGTTTACTGGATTCAGTAGTAAAGAGCTGAGCTTCGTGGAGCAAACCTTCAACTTGAGTACAGATGGCAGCCCTCCAACGGAGGGGAACGTAATGGCTGGCCTCATCGATGGCCAAGAAGTCATGGTTGATTGGCGCGATTGACCGGACCACCATTCCCGACCTCACTAGGCGGTCCACAGGGCCGGGTTCCACCGCAAAGCCCGGCGGCAGGAAGGGGACAGGATTCAGAGGATAGTTCACCATGATTGACGAGGTGGTAGCTGGTGGCGTCAATGGTGGTGAATGCAGAGTGGTGGCAGGGAGTGGTGGAGTGGGGCAGAGGGGTGGCATTTGGGCAAACGAGGTGGCAGACATAGCATGACTGGTAGAATGGGTAGCTAGAGATGATTTGGGGACCCATATCCTTTTTTGGGCTCGGATTTTTTGAAGGCACTGACGCTCCGCATGCCCGTAGAAACCACACGATTCACATCGCACGGTCAGCCTCCTTTGCTTGGTACGGCGAGGTGGAACCAAGGGTGCACAATTGCCGTGTTAATTGAGGTGATTCCCGGGGTCAAGTGATTGTTGACCAAAAGTAGGCTGTTGTGGTGTATTCAGGGGGCATTTAATACCCATGTGGTCAGGTGCGTGATACGTCTCCAACGTATCTATAATTTTTGATTGCTCCATGCTATATTACCAACTGTTTTGGACTATATTGGGCTTTATTTTCCACTTTTATATTATTTTTGGGACTAACCTATTAACCGGAGGCCCAGCCCAGAATTGCTGTTTTTTTTGCCTATTTTAGTGTTTCGGAGAAACAGAATATAAAACGGAGTCCAAACGGAATTAAACCTTCGGGAACGCGATTTTCTCATCAGATAAGACCCAGGAGACATGGACCCTCCATCAAGCAAGCCATGAGGCGATCACGAATGTGGAGGGCGCCCCCTAGGGTGCGCCCCCTGCCTCGTGGGCCCCTCGAAGCTCCACCAACGTACTCCTTCCTCCTATATATATACCTACGCACCCCCAAACGATCAGATACGGAGCCAAAAACCTAATTCCACCGCCGCAACTTTCTGTATCCACGAGATCCCATATTGGGGCCTGTTCCGGAGCTCCGCCGGAGGGGGCATCGATCACGGAGTGCTTCTACATCATCATCCAAGACCCTCCGATGAAGTGTGAGTAGTTTTCTTTAGACCTACGGGTCCATAGTTAGTAGGTAGATGGCTTCTTCTCTCTTTTTGCATCTCAATACAATGTTCTCCCCCTCTCTCGTGGAGATCTATTCGATGTAATCTTCTTTTTGCAGTGTGTTTGTTGAGACCGATGAATTGTGGGTTTATGATCCAGTCTATATATGAATATTATTTGAATCTTCTCTGAATTCTTTTATGTATGATTGGTTATCTTTGCAAGTCTCTTTGAATTATCAGTTTGGTTTGGCCTACTAGATTGGTTTTTCTTGCCATGGTAGAAGTGCTTAGCTTTGGGTTCGATCTTGCAGTGTCCTTTCCCAGTGACAGAAGGGGCAGCAAGGCACGTATTGTATTGTTGCCATCGAGGATAACAAGATGGTTTTTTTATCATATTGCATGAAACTATCCCTCTACAGCTTGTCATCTTGCTTAAGGTGTTACTCTTTTTTTAACTTAATACTCTAGATGCATGCTGGATAGCGGTCGATGAGTGGAGTAATAGTAGTAGATGCAGGCAGGAGTCGGTCTACTTGTCTCGGACGTGATGCCTATATACATGATCATACCTAGATATTCTCATAACCATGCTCAATTTTGTGAATTGCTCAACAACAATTTGTTCACCCACCGTAGAATACTTATGCTCTTGAGAGAAGCCACTAGTGAAACCTATGGCCCCCGGGTCTCTTTCTCATCATATCAATCTCCATCACTTTATTATTGCTTTGCTTTTTTACTTTGCCTTTTACTTTTCACTTTGCATCTCTATACCAAAAATATTATCTCTATCAGATCTCACTTTCGCAAGTGACCGTGAAGGGATTGACAACCCCTATCCGTGTTGGTTGCGTTGAGCTATTTTTTTGTGTAGGTACGAGGGACTCGCGCGTAGCCTCCTACTGGATTGATACCTTGGTTCTCAAAAACTGAGGAAAATACTTACGCTACTTTGCTGCATCATCCTCTCCTCTTCGGGGAAATCCAACGCAGTGCTCAAGAGGTAGCAAGATGAATTTCTGGCGCCATTGCCGGGGAGTCTGCGCAAAAGTCAACATAACAAGTACTCGCCACAATCCCTATCTCCCGCATTACATTATTTGCCATTTGCCTCTCATTTTCCTCTCCCCACTTCACCCTTGTCATTTTATTCGCCCTCTCTCTCTATCCTCCCTCTCTATTTGCCTCTTTTGCCCGTTTACTTTTTGTTTGCTTGCTTGTCATGGCTAGTCTCATATCTTCTCCGTTGTCTCCCAAAAATGAAGTTCTAAATTTTAAACAAAGGGAGGGAGAAAATCTAAAAGATGCTTGGTATAGAATTTACAATGCTCAAAATAGATCTACCAGGAAGCAATCTACTTCAGTTCTTCTCCGCAATTTCTATGAAGGTGCTAGTCCTTGTTATAGATATATCTTTGATACCATCACCGGAGGGAATTTCTTGGGTAGCCATACTTTTGATTCTTATAATGCTATGTTATATTTATTTGGCTCGCCACCTCTTTTGGTTAATGGAACTATGTTAACTTTGGAGCATGTTATGCAAAGACTTGAAATTATTGAAAATAAAGTTGCTACCATTGAATTTATTGAAAATCTAGATAAAAAGATCCACAATAAAATTACCCAATATGGATCTAAGTTAGGAATGACTTTGAAAAATATTAAGGAAAAGGAACCCATAGTTAATGAGAAAATAAATCTAGATTCCACTAGAATCGGTAAACTTGAGGGTATCATTACGAACTTGGGAACTGCTTTTTCTTTCATAAAGAATACTCCAAGTCCTCCTACTAAAATTACCAAGCTTATGTATGTTCCTAAAAATAAGGGTGAATCATTTAGTAAGGAAACTGCGGATCTTAAATCTATAAGTATTCATCCCAATCTTTTTGCTATCATTAAGGAACCAATTGCTACAAATGAATTTTTCGATATTGTGCCTAAGAGTTTGATAATCACTAGAAATAAAGAAATTCCTAAGGGAGATAGATGCCTCATTGAATAAGTGCCTACCAAAGATGGCAATACCTAGATCTATTCTTGCTTGTTATGCCTAGCTAGGGGCGTTAAACGATAGCGCTTGTTGGGAGGCAACCCAATTTTATTTTTATTCCTTGATTTTTGCTCCTGTTTAGTAATAAATAAATTATTTAGCCTCTGTTTTGGTTGTGTTTTTTTGTGTTTAATTAGTGTTTGTGCCAAGTACAACCGTTGGGAAGACTTGGGGAAAGTCTTGTTGAACTTGCTGTAAAAAACAGAAACTTTAGCTCTCACGAGAACTGCTGTAATTTTTATTTGGAGAGTGATATTTAGTTAATTCTTTTTGCAGATGATTAATAGATAAATTACTAACGTCCAGCAATTTATTTTAGAATTTTTGGGGTTCCATATCTTGCGCTAGCTACATATTACTACAGACTGTTCGGGTTTTGACAGATTCTGTTTTCCGTGTGTTGTTTGCATATTTTGATGAATCTATGGCTAGTAAAATAGTTTATAAAGCATATATAAGTTGGAATGCAGTAGGTTTAACACCAATATAAATAAATAATGAGTTCATTACAGTACCTTGAAGTGGTCTTTTGTTTTCTTTCGCTAACGGAGCTCACGAGATTTTCTACTTTAAGTTTTGTGTTGTGAAGTTTTCATGTTTTGGGTAAAGATTTGATGGATTATGGAACAAGGAGTGGAAAGATCCTAAGCTTGGGGATGCCCATGGCACCCCCAAGATAATCTAAGGACACCTAAAAGTCAAAGCTTGGGGATGCCCCAGAAGGCATCCCCTCTTTCGTCTACTTCTATCAGTAACTTTACTTGGAGCTATATTTTTATTCACCACATGATATGTGTTTTGCTTGGAGCATCTTTTATGATTTAGTCTTTGCTTGTTAGTCTACGACAATCATCCTTGCTGTACACACCTTTTGAGAGAGCCATACATAATTTGGAATTTGATAGAATACTCTATGTGCTTCACTTATATCTTTTGAGGTCTATAGTTTTACTCTAGTGCTTCACTTATATCTTTTGAGTTTTATAGTTTTGCTCTAGTGCTTCACTTATATCTTTTAGAGCACGGTGGTGGATTTGCTTTATATAAACTATTTATATCTCATGCTTCACTTAGATTATTTTTAGAGTCTTAATAGCATGGTAATTTTCTTAATAATAATATGCTTGGTATTCAAGATCTGTAAAACTTTCTTTTGAGTGCGTTGAATACTAAGAAAAAATTGATGCTTGATAATTGTTTTGAGTATGAGGATGGTGATATTAGAGTCATGATAGTTGAGTACTTGTGAATTTGAGAAATGCTTGTGTTAAAGTTTGTTACTCCCATAGCATGCACGTATGGTGAATCGTTATGTGATGAAGTCGGAGCATTATTTATTTATTGATTGTCTTCCTTATGAGTGGCGGTCGGGGACGAGCGATGGTCTTTTCCTACCAATCTATCCCCCTAGGAGCATGCGCGTAATACTTTGCTTTGATAACTTCTAGATTTTTGCAATAAGTATATGAGTTCTTTATGACTAATGTTGAGTCCATGGATTATACGCACTTTCCTTCCTTCCACCATTGCTAGCCTCTCTAATACCGCGCACTTTTCGCCGGTATCATACAACCACCAAATACCTTCCTAAAAACAGCCATCATACCTACCTATCATGGCATTTCCATAGCCATTCCAAGATAAATTGCCATGCAACTTTCCACCGTTCCGTTCATTATGACACGCTCCATCATTGTCATATTGCTAGCATGATCATGTAGTTGACATCGTATTTGTGGCAAAGCCACCTGAGGGAGTCCTGGATTAGGGGGTGTTCGGGTAGCCAGACTATACCTTCAGCCGGACTCCTGGACTATGAAGATACAAGATTGAAGACATCGTCCCGTGTCTGGATGGGACTTTCCTTGGCGTGGAAGGCAAGCTTGGCGATGCGATATTCAAGATCTCCTACCATTGTAACTGTTGGGGAACGTTACAGAAAACAAAAAATTTCCTACGTGTTTCACCAAGATCCATCTATGAGTTCATCTAGAAACGAGTGATCTGATGCATCTACATACCTTTATAGATCGCGAACGGAAGCGTTCAAAGAACGGGGATGAGGTAGTCGTACACGACGCGATCCAAATCACCGGAGATCCTAGCGCCGAACGGACGGCACCTCCGCGTTCAACACACGTACGGTCAGCGTGACGTCTCCTCCTTCTTGATCCAGCAAGGGGGAAGGAGAGGTTGATGAAGATCCAGCAGCACGACGGCGTGGTGGTGGATGCAGGGCGTCACAGTAGCAGGGCTTTGCCTTATACTACGAGAGAGAGAGGTGTAGCAGGGGAGAGGGAGGCGCCAGGACTCAGGGTGCGGCTGACCCCTCCCTCCCCCTCATATATATAGGCTCCCCTAGGGGGGCGCCAGCCCTAGGAGATGAGATCTCCTAGGGGGGGGGGGGCGGCCAGGGCTGAAGTAGCCCCCAAGGCAAGGTGGGGCGCCCCCCACCCCTAGGGTTCCAACCCTAGGCGCATGGGGTGGGCCTAGGGGGGCACACCAGCCCACTATGGGCTGGTTCCCCTCCCCACTTTGGCCCATGGGGCCCTCCGGGATGGGTGGCCCCACCCGGTGGACCCCCGGGATCCTTCCGGTGGTCCCGGTACAATACCGGTGACCCCGAAACTTGTCCCGATGGCCGAAACAGCACTTCCTATATATAATTCTTTACCTCTGGACTATTCCGAAACTCCTCATGACGTCCGGGATCTCATCCGGGACCCCGAACAACATTCGGTTTACTGCATATACATTTCTTCACAACCCTAGCGTCACCGAACCTTAAGTGTGTAGACCCTACGGGTTCGGGAGACATGCAGACATGACCGAGACGACTCTCCGGTCAATAACCAACAGCGGGATCTGGATACCCATGTTGGCTCCCACACGTTCCTCGATGATCTCATCGGATGAACCACGATGTCGAGGATTCAAGCAACCCCGTATGCAATTCCCTTTGTCAATCGGTATGTTACTTGCCCGAGATTCGATCGTCGGTATCCCAATACCTTGTTCAATCTCGTTACCGGCAAGTCACTTTACTCATACCGTAATGCATGATCCCGTGACCAGACACTTGGTCACTTTGAGCTCATAATGATGATGCATTACCGAGTGGGCCCAGTGATACCTCTCCGTCATACGGAGTGACAAATCCCAGTCTTGATCCGTGTCAACCCAACAGACACTTTCGGAGATACCCATAGTCTACCTTTATAGTCACCCAGTTACGTTGTGACGTTTGGTATACCCAAAGCACTCCTATGGTATCCGGGAGTTACACGATCTCATGGTCCAAGGAAAGGATACTTGACATTGGAAAACTCTAGCAAACGAACTATACGATCTTGTGCTATGTTTACGATTGGGTCTTGTCCATCACATCATTCTCCTAATGATGTGATCTCCTTATCAACGACATTCAATGTCCATAGTCAGGAAACCATGACTATCTGTTGATCAACGAGCTAGTCAACTAGAGGCTTACTAGGGACATGTTGGTGTCTATTATTCACACATGTATTACGATTTCCGGATAACACAATTATAGCATGAATAAAGACAATTATCATGAACATGAAAATATAATAATAATGCTTTTATTATTGCCTCTAGGGCATATTTCCAACAGTCTCCTACTTGCACTAGAGTCAATAATCTAGTTACATTGTGATGAATCGAACACCCATGGAATTCTGGTGTTGATCATGTTTTTCTCTAGGGAGAGGTTTAGTCAACGGATCTGCTACATTCAGGTCCGTATGTACTTTACAAATATCTATGTCTCTATCTTGAACATTTTCACGAATGGAGTTGAAGCGACGCTTGATGTGCCTGGTCTTTTTGTGAAACCTGGGCTCCTTGGCAAGTGCAATAGCTCCAGTGTTGTCACAGAAGAGTTTGATTGGCCCCGACGCATTGGGTATGACTCCGAGGTCGGTGATGAACTCTTTCACCCAAATTGCTTCATGCGCTACCTCCGAGGCTGCCATGTATTCTGCTTCACATGTAGATCCCGCCACGACGCTCTGCTTGCAACTGCACCAGCTTACTGCCCCACCATTCAAAATATACACGTATCCGGTTTGTGACTTAGAGTCATCCAGATCTGTGTCGAAGCTAGCGTCGACGTAACCCTTTACGACAAGCTCTTCGTCACCTCCATAAACGAGAAACATTTCCTTAGTCCTTTTCAGGTACTTCAGGATATTCTTGACTGCTGTCCAGTGTTCCTTGCCTGGATTACTTTGGTACCTTCCTACCCAACTTACGGCAAGGTTTACATCAGGTCTGGTACATAGCATGGCATACATAATAGAACCTATGGCTGAGGCATAGGGGATGACACTCATCTCTTCTATATCTTCTGCCGTGGTCGGACATTGAGCTGAGCTCAATTTTACACCTTGTAACACAGGTAAGAACCCCTTCTTAGACTGATCCATATTGAACTTCTTCAATATCTTATCAAGGTACGTGCTTTGTGAAAGACCAATGAGGCGTCTTGATCTATCTCTATAGATCTTGATGCCTAATATATATGCAGCTTCTCCAAGGTCCTTCATTGAAAAACTCTTATTCAAGTAGGCCTTAATGCTGTCCAAGAGTTCTATATCATTTCCCATCAAAAGTATGTCATCTACATATAGTATAAGAAATGCTACAGAGCTCCCACTCACTTTCTTGTAAACGCAGGCTTCTCAATAAGTCTGCGTAAACCCAAACGCTTTGATCATCTCATCAAAGCGAATGTTCCAACTCCGAGATGCTTGCACCAGCCCATAAATCGAGCGTTGGAGCTTGCATACCTTGTTAGCATTCTTAGGATCGACAAAACCTTCCGGCTGCATCATATACAATTCTTCCTTAAGGAAACCATTAAGGAATGCCGTTTTGACGTCCATTTGCCATATCTCATAATCGTAGAATGCGGCAATTGCTAACATGATTCGGACGGACTTTAGCTTCGCTACCGGTGAGAAAGTCTCATCGTAGTCAACCCCTTGAACTTGTCGATAACCCTTAGCGACAAGCCGAGCTTTATAGATGGTCACATTACCATCCGCGTCTGTCTTCTTCTTAAAGATCCATTTATTTTCTATGGCTCGCCGCTCATCGGGCAAGTCTGTCAAAGTCCATACTTCGTTTTCATACATGGATCCTATCTCGGATTTCATGGCTTCTAGCCATTTGTCGGAATCCGGGCCCGCCATCGCTTCTTCATAGTTCGAAGGTTCACCATTGTCTAACAACATGATTTCCAAGACAGGGTTGCCGTACCACTCTGGTGCGGAACGTGTCCTTGTGGACCTTCGAGTTTCACTAGGAGCTTGATCAGAAGTATCTTGATTATCATGAATAACTTCCTCTCTAGTCGGTGCAGGCACCTCAGGAACATTTTCTTGAGTTGCGCCTTTTTCCGGTTCAAGAGGTAATACTTCATCAAGTTCTACTTTCCTCCCACTTACTTCTTTCGAGAGAAACTCTTTCTCCAGAAAGGATCCATTCTTGGCAACAAAGATCTTGCCTTCAGATCTGAGGTAGAAGGTATACCCAATAGTTTCTTTAGGGTATCCTATGAATACGCATTTTTCTGACTTGGGTTCGAGCTTTTCAGGTTGAAGTTTCTTGACATAAGCATCGCATCCCCAAACTTTTAGAAACGACAGCTTAGGTTTCTTCCCAAACCATAATTCAAACGGTGTCATCTCAACGGATTTCGACAGAGCCCTATTTAAAGTGAATGCGGCAGTCTCTAACGCATAGCCCCAAAAAGATAGCGGTAAATCGGTAAGAGACATCATAGATCGCACCATATCTAATAGAGTGCGATTACGATGTTCGGACACACCATTACGCTGAGGTGTTCCAGGCCGCGTGAGTTGTGAAACTATTCCACATTTTCTTAAGTGTGTGCCAAATTCGTGACTCAAGTATTCTCCTCCACGATCTGATCGTAGAAACTTGATTTTCCTGTCACGTTGATTCTCAACCTCACTCTGAAATTCCTTGAACTTTTCAAAGGTTTCAGACTTGTGTTTCATTAAGTAGACATACCCATATCTACTCAAGTCATCAGTGAGGGTGAGAATATAACGATAGCCACCGCGATCCCCAACACTCATTGGACCGCACACATCAGTATGTATGATTTCCAATAAGTTGGTTGCTCGCTCGATTGTTCCTGAGAACGGAGTCTTGGTCATTTTACCCATGAGGCATGGTTCGCACGTGTCCAATGATTCATAATCAAGAGACTCTAAAAGTCCATCTGCATGGAGCTTCTTCATGCGTTTGACACCTTTGTGACCAAGGCGGCAGTGCCACAAGTATGTGGGACTATCATTATCAACCTTACATCTTTTGGTATTCACACTATGAACATGTGTAGCATTACGCTCGAGATTCATTAAGAATAAACCATTCATCATCGGAGCACGACCATAAAACATATCTCTCATATAAATAGAACAACCATTATTCTCGGATTTAAATGAGTAGCCATCTCGAATTAAACGAGATCCCGATACAATGTTCATGCTCAAAGCTGGCACTAAATAACAATTATTGAGGTTTAAAACTAATCCCGTAGGTAAATGTAGAGGTAGCGTGCCGACGGCGATCACATCGACCTTGGAACCATTCCCGACGCGCATCGTCACCTCGTCCTTTGCCAATCTCCGCTTATTCCGAAGCTCCTGCTTTGAGTTACAAATGTGAGCAACTGCACCGGTATCAAATACCCAGGAGCTACTACGAGTACTGGTAAGGTACACATCAATTACATGTATATCACATATACCTTTCGTTTTGCCGGCCTTCTTGTCCGCTAAGTATTTGGGGCAGTTCCGCTTCCAGTGACCACTTTCCTTGCAATAAAAGCACTCAGTCTCGGGCTTGGGTCCATTCTTTGGCTTCTTCCCGGCAGCTTGCTTGCCGGATGCGGCAACTCCCTTGCCGTACTTCTTGAAGTTCTTTTTACCCTTGCCCTTCTTGAACTTAGTGATTTTATTGACCATCAACACTTGATGTTCCTTCTTGACTTCTACCTCTGCTGATTTCAGCATAGCAAATACTTCAGGAATGGTCTTTTCCATCCCCTGCATATTGAAGTTCATCACAAAGCTCTTGTAGCTTGGTGGAAGCGACTGGAGGATTCTGTCAATGACCGCGTCATCTGGGAGATTAACTCCCAGCTGAGTCAAGCGGTTATGCAACCCAGACATAGTGAGTATGTGCTCACTGGCAAAACTATTTTCCTCCATCTTACAGCTGAAGAATTTGTCGGAGACTTCATATCTCTCAACCCTGGCATGAGCTTGGAAAACCATTTTCAGCTCTTCGAACATCTAATATGCTCTGTGTCTCTCAAAACGCTTTTGGAGCCCCGGCTCTAAGCTGTAAAGCATGCTGCACTGAACGAGGGAGTAGTCATCGGTACGTGCCTGCCAAGCGTTCATAACGTCTTGTTCTGCAGGGAGAACAGGTGCGTCACCTAGCGGTGCTTGTAGGACATAATCTTTCTTGGCAGCTATGAGGATGATCCTCAGGTTCCGGACCCAGTCCTGTAGTTGCTGCCATCGTCTTTCAGCATGGTTTTCTCTAGGAACGCGTTGAAGTTGAGGACTACATTGGCCATTTGATCTACAAGACATATTGTAAATATTTTAGACTAAGTTCATGATAATTAAGTTCATCTAATCAAATTATTCAATGAACTCCCACTTAGATAGACATCCCTCCTGTCATCTAAGTATAACATGATCCGAGTTAACTAGGCCGTGTCCGATCATCACGTGAGACGGACTAGTCAACATCGGTGAACATCTTCATGTTGATCGTATCTTCTATATGACTCATGCTCGACCTTTCGGTCTTCTGTGTTCCAAGGCCATGTCTGTACATGCTAGGCTCGTCAAGTCAACCTAAGTGTTTGCATGTGTAAATCTGTCTTACACCCGTTGTATGTGAACGTTAGAATCTATCACACCCGATCATCACGTGGTGCTTCGAAACAACGAACTGTCGCAATGGTGCACAGTTAGGGGGAACACTTTCTTGAAATTATTATGAGGGATCATCTTATTTACTACCGTCGTTCTAAGTAAACAAGATGCAAGAACATGATAAACATCACATGCAATCAAATAATAAAAGTGACATGATATGGCCAATATCACATAGCTCCTTTGATCTCCATCTTGGGGCTCCATCATCATCTTGTCACCAGCTTGACACCATGATCTCCATCATCGTGTCTCCATGAAGTTTCTCGCCAACTATTACTTCTACTACTATGGCTAACGCGTTTAGCAATAAAGTAAAGTAATTTACATGGCGTTTCTTAATGACTCGCAGGTCATACAAAAAATAAAGACAACTCCTATGGCTCCTGCCGGTTGTCATACTCATCGACATGTAAGTCGTGATTCCTATTACAATAGCATGAAAATCTCATACATCACATATATATCATTCATCATTCATCACAACTTTGGCCATATCATATCACAAAGCACTTGCTGCAAAAACAAGTTAGACGTCCTCTAATTGTTGTTGCAAGTTTTACGTGGCTGAATTAGGGTTCTAGCAAGAACGTTTTCTTACCTACGTGAAAGCCACGACGTGATTTGTCAACTTCTATTTACCCTTCATAAGGACCCTTTTCATCGAATCCGCTCCAACTAAAGTGGGAGAGATAGACACCCGCCAGCCACCTTATGCAACTAGTGCATGTTAGTCGGTGGAACCGGTCTCACGTAAGCGTACGTGTAAGGTTGGTGCGGGCCGCTTCATCCCACAATACCGCTGAAGCAAGATAAGACTAGTAGCGGCAAGAAAGTTGACAACATCTATGCCCACAACAAATTGTGTTCTACTCGTGCATAAAGAACTACGCATAGACCAAGCTCATGATGCCACTGTTGGGGAACGTTGCAGAAAACAAAATTTTTCCTACGTGTTTCACCAAGATCCATCTATGATTTCATCTAGCAACGAGTGATCGGATGCATCTACATACCTTTATAGATCGCGAGCGGAAGCGTTCAAAGAACGGGGATGAGGTAGTCGTACACGACGTGATCCAAATCACCGGAGATCCTAGCGCCGAACGGACGGCACCTCTGCGTTCAACACACATACGGTCAGCGTGACGTCTCCTCCTTCTTGATCCAGCAAGGGGGAAGGAGAGGTTGATGAAGATCCAGCAGCACGACGGCGTGGTGGTGGATGCAAGGCGTCACAGTAGCAGGGCTTCGCCTTATACTACAAGAGAGAGATGTGTAGCAGGGGAGAGGGAGGTGCCAGGACTCAGGGTGCGGCTGACCCCTCCCTCCCCCTCATGTATATAGGCTCCCCTAGGGGGCACCGGCCCTAGGAGATGAGATCTCCTAGGGGGGGCGGCGGCCAGGGCTGGAGTAGCCCCCAAGGCAAGGTGGGGCGCCCCCCCACCCCTAGGGTTCCAACCCTAGGCGCATGGGGTGGGCCTAGGGGGGCGCACCAGCCCACTATGGGCTGGTTCCCGTCCCCACTTTGGCCCATGGGGCCCTCCGGGATGGGTGGCCCCACCCGGTGGACCCCCGGGACCCTTCCGATGGTCCCGGTACAATACCGGTGACCCCGAAACTTGTCCCGATGGCCGAAACAGCACTTCCTCGTGATGTCCGGGATCTCATCCGGGACCCCTAACAACATTCGGGTTACTTCATATACATATCTTCACAACCCTAGCGTCACCGAACCTTAAGTGTGCAGACCCTACGGGTTCGGGAGACATGCATACATGACTGAGACGACTCTCCGGTCAATAACCAACAGCGGGATCTGGATACCCATGTTGGCTCCCACATGTTCCTCGATGATCTCATCGGATGAACCACGATGTCGAGGATTCAAGCAACCCCGTATGCAATTCCCTTTGTTAATCGGTATGTTACTTGCCCGAGATTCGATCGTCGGTATCCCAATACCCTGTTCAATCTCGTTACCGGCAAGTCACTTTACTCGTACCGTAATGCATGATCCCGTGACCAGACACTTGGTCACTTTGAGCTCATTATGATGATGCATTACTGAGTGGGCCCAGTGATACCTCTCCGTCATACAGAGTGACAAATCCCAGTCTTGATCCGTGTCAACCCAACAGACACTTTCGGAGATACCCGTAGTCTACCTTTATAGTCACCCAGTTACTTGTGACGTTTGGTATACCCAAAGCACTCCTACGGTATCCGGGAGTTACACGATCTCACGGTCCAAGGAAAGGATACTTGACATTGGAAAACTCTAGCAAACAAACTATACGATCTTGTGCTATGTTTAGGATTGGGTCTTGTCCATCACATCATTCTCCTAATGATGCGATCTCGTTATCAACGACATTCAATGTCCATAGTCAGGAAACCATGACTATCTGTTGATCAACGAGCTAGTCAACTAGAGGCTTACTAGGGACATGTTGGTGTCTATTATTCACACATGTATTATGATTTCTGGATAACACAATTATAGCATGAATAAAGACAATTATCATGAACATGGAAATATAATAATAATGCTTTTATTATTGCCTCTAGGGCATATTTCCAACAGTAACCGACTCTGTGTAACCCTAACCCTATCCGGTGTCTATATAAACCGGAGGGTTGTAGTCCATAGGCCAGAATCAACTCCATACACATCAATCATACCATAGGCTAGCTTCTAGGGTTTAGCCTCCTTGATCTCGTGGTAGATCTACTCTTGTACTACCCATATCATCAATATTAATCAAGCAGGAGTAGGGTATTACCTCCATCGAGAGGGTCCGAACCTGGGTAAAATAAAGTGTCCCCTGTCTCCTGTTACCATCCAGCCTAGACGCACAGTTCGGGACCCCCTACCCGAGATCTGCCGGTTTTGACACCGACATTGGTCCTTTCATTGAGAGGTCCTCTGTGTCGTCGCCTTTAGGCCCGATGGCTCCTTCAATCATCAACAACGATGCAGTCTAGGTTGAGACTCTTCTCCCCGGACAGATCTTCGTCTTCGGCGGCTTCGCACTGCGGGCCAATTCGCTTGGCCACCTTGAGAAGATCGAAAGCTACGCCCCTGGCCATCAGGCCAGGCTTGGAAGCCTAAACTACATGGCTGACATCCACAGGGACTTGATCTTCGACGGATTCAAGCCATAGCCAAGCGCGCCGCACTGTCTCGATGGGCATGATATAGCTCTGCCGCCGAACAGCGCTTTGGAGGCAGCACACGCACCGGTTCCGACCATTGATTCGGAGCCCATTGCGCCAATCGAGGATGAGCGGTTGGACGTCACCTCAGGGGCTGCGATCCTAAAAGCGATCGAGCCGAACGCTAGCCCCGCACTTTGCACAACCTGTGACTCCAAGGGTCCGGACTCCACCCCGGACTCCGAACCCCCCGTGCGCCTGCCAACCGAATCCGATCGGGCGCCGATGATGGAGTTCACCGCCGCAGACATCTTTCAGCACTCGCCCTTCGGCGACATCCTGAATTCTCTAAAGTCTCTCTCGTTGTCAGGAGAGCCCTGGCCGGACTACGGTCAGCAAAGTTGGGATGCGGACATTGAAGAAATCCAAAACCCACCCACCACCCACTTTATAGCCACTGTCAACGATTTAACCGACATGCCTGACTTTGGCTCCGAAGACATCGACAACATGGATGACGATGGAGGAGATACCGACGAACCAACGCCCATAGGGCATTGGACAGCCACCTCATCTCACGATGTGTACATGGTGGACACCCCTAAGGGAGGCGACAACGAGGAAAAAGGGGAGGGGATGAGAGATCGACCCCCCGAAATGCAATCAAGGCATCGGCGCAAAACGCCGACCCAAGCCCCGCCTCGACAAAAACCCAGCCATAGAGCAGGACGAGCCGATAGATGACGAGCAGGCCTTAGAGCAACCGTCTGAACAGGGCAACACGGATAGAGAAACCGAACATCCCTCCTCCGGCGAAAATGGCATTCCGGACAACCTCACGCCGAATAAACTCACGGAGCAGAAGAATCTCCATGAGAGCCTCGTTGCAACTGCACGCAGCCTAAAAAAGCAGAAGCGGAAGCTAAAAACAGAGGAAGATGCACTCCAGATCAGATGGAGCAAGGTAATCAATGCCACAGATAAGTACGGCGACAGTCGCCGCACTAGAAGCTATCCAAAAAGAAAGCTACTGCCTGAATTCGACGAAGAGGCCTTAGAGCCCTCGCATTCAAAAAATGAAAAAGCCACATGGTCGGATAGACGACCCCGTAAAGCGACAAGCGGCGCCGCACCTAAATTGGCATGCGACCCACTTAAGGATTCGCATCCTGGCCCAGTCAGGTCCATTTATGGGCCAAGAAAGCAAGCTCTCGTAAGCAACGCTATGAAGCCATCATCAGAATCTGGCATACCCAAATATAGGGGTGCCGCACACCCCCTATGTTTCACCGATGAGGTCCTGGACTATGAATTCCCAGAAGGATTGAAACCCGTAAACATAGAGGCATATGATGGAACAACAGACCCTGGAGTCTGGATCGAGGACTATATCCTCCACATACACATGGCTAGAGGAGATGATCTCCACGCCATAAAATATCTACCCCTTAATCTTAAAGGGCCAGCCCGGCACTGGCTTAAAAGCCTTCCAGAAAACACAATTGGAAGCTGGGAAGAACTCGAGGATGCCTTCCGAGCAAACTTTCAAGGGACCTATGTCCGTCCTCCGGATGCAGACGATCTTAGTCACATAACCCAACAACCCGGAGAATCAGCTCGGCAGTTCTGGAATAGATTCCTCACTAAAAAGAATCAGATAGTCGACTTTCCGGACGCCGAAGCCTTAGCAGCTTTCAGGCATAACGTCCGAGACGAATGGCTCGCCAGACACCTCGGCCAAGAAAAACCAAGAACAATGGCCACACTAACAAGCCTCATGACCCGCTTTTGTGCAGGGGAGGATAGCTGGTTGGCAAGGTGCAGCCCCAGCGACCCAAGTACATCCGAAACCAGGGATGGAAACGGAAGACCGCGACGCAACAAGGACCGTTGCCGGACTAAGGACAAAAGTTTGAAGAGCACGGCAGTCAACGCCGGATTTAAAGGCTCATGACAAAATCAGGAAAAATCCCCCCCCCCCCAGGATAACAGGGACAATCCATCCAACCTAAATAAAATCCTGGACAGGATATGTCAGATACACAGTACTCCCGCGAAGCCTGCTAACCATACCCACAGAGACTATTGGGTCTTCAAACAATCCGGCAGACTCAATGCCGAACACAAGGGGCTCGACACACCAAGCGAAGACGAGGACGAACCCCAACAGCAGAGCACCAGGAAACAAAAGAACTTCCCGCAAGAAGTAAAAACAGTGAACTCACTTCACATAACAAAACATGCGGTCCCCGTAAAGGTACGCACCACACGGCCCATCCCCAAAGGACCCTGCCACTGGTTGTCAAAACCGATCACCTTCGATCAGCTAGATTATTCTAAGAATATCAAGAATGTAGGATGGACTGCCTTGATACCCGATCCAATAATTGGAGGACTCAAGTTTTCAAATGTCCTTATGGACGGCTGCAGTGGACTAAACCTGATATATTAGGATACAATACAGCACACGGGGATAAACCCAGCAAGAATCCGCCGCAGCAAAACCTCCTTTCAAGGGGTAATACCTGGTCCAGACACCCATTGTACGGGTTTTCTCCGGCTCACAGTCACATTCGGCTCTGCCGATAACCTTCGCCGTGAAAAACTGACCTTCCACGTCGTCCCGTTCTCAAGTCACTATCAAGCACTACTGGGACGCGCAGCTTTCGCTCGATTTAACGCAATACCGCATTATGCATCTCTTACACTTAAGATGCCCGGTCCACGAGGCAGCATCTCTTTGATGGGGAAGCACTAAAGTGCGCCTCCCCAAGCGGAGGACAGTGCGGCCGCTTTAACAGCCCCACAGCAAAATGGCCTCACCGGCCAAAAAACTTCAAAATAGGTCATTTAAAGACCATGGATGCGGATAGACGAGTTCGGTGCAAAATCATCATTGATGCAGGCCTAGAAGCCATATACCCCCGCACAAGGGGCTGCACGCATATACAATAAGAGACAATAAAGCTCAAACTTCCATATCTTACTTTATACTTTGCTTATTTTAAACTTTTTTGGCACGACCCGTTCTCAACTCAGTTCCTCTCTTTTACAGATGAACGTCGTGCAGTGCTCGTCCAGGATACGGCACAACGGAGACACATGCGCAGACATGTAGTAGGGACCCGTCCTAAAGGATTCTTTTTAGATTAAGACCCTGCGTAAACCTTTTTTACTGTCTCTTGTTGCTACACATCCCCTGGTTTTTTCTTTCCAGTATAACCAAGGAGGAGGCTGGCGTCTTGGCATGTGGCCACGTCAGAACTTTTGCACGTACCTGGACACTAGGGGCTTTTTTAATAAAGAGTGTTGTTTGGCCCGCACTCATAAAGACCGAACACCTTATGGAGTGTTCGGCGTCGCGAGTTTTGGCATTATATGCATCAGCTCCGAATCATGTCTTTGGTCAAATGTTGGGTTGCCCGGCTCCTGAGTTTGGCTAACTTACGTTCCGCTCTATCGGCTAAGGTAGCACCAGGAGAACTACTGCGATTGTGCCCCTGGTTCGACCAGGGCGAGCACCTCAGTAGAGAAAGCTGAAAACTGACTATCATGATGTAGCGTGAGACTGGTCAGCCACTCGATGACCGATCGGAATCCATCGGATTCCTCCGCTTTAACGAAGGGCCGCTTCCTGGTCAGGCACATACGCGCCCCGAATTCGGACGAGCGCAGTTGCCACCAAGGTGCTACCTAAAGAGTCTCATTTTCAAACTCCTATGGCTAAGTGAAAGTGTTAAAGCATTATAGTCCGGTTGCCTGGCCCGCTGCGCTATCACCTCCTTTGTAGGACCAAGACGTTGGGTTAAGTGTGAAAATGCGTCTTCTGCGAGCACCCCCGCACTATGTGCGTGGGGGCTGAAGCCAACGGCTGCCATCTTTCAGATTCTATACATATATATATATATATATATCTTAAAACGGCCGCATAGAAGGTGTTTACAATACTTGGAGGCACAAGTATAAAAGTAGGCCACTAGAGTTTATCAAAATATTACTTTATAATTACATATGCTATCATAACATAGCATCTTTCGGGTACTGCGTCTCTATTACATGAGCGCCTTCAAGAACTTCCTGAAAATAGTGCTCGGAGGGCACTTGGCTTTGGTCCGAATCTCGGGACGCAACAACGGTGGTCTCCATCTCTGCCCAGTATGTCTTAACACGGGCTAGAGCCATCCTAGCGCCCTCTATGCATGCTGACCTCTTAATTGCATTTATACGCGGCACCGCGTCAAGGAATTGCTGCACCAAGCTGAAATAACTCTTCGGCTCCGAACTCCCCGGCCACAGGTGACCCACAACGTACTTCATGGCGAGTCCAGACAACCTATTCAGTTCGGCCCATTGAGCCAAACGATCATCCACTGCCAGTGGACACTCTGGATTGTGAAACTGTGACCAGAAAAGCCTTTCCACTTCGCGATCTTTCTGATCCCGAAAGTGTTCGGTCGCATCAGCAGCACTTGCTGCCAAATCCAGATAGGTGTCCTCCACACTCGACATCCGGTCCAACGGAGCAAACTTCGGATCACAAAATTTCCTTCACAGCATAAAGGGCTTTCCAGCCACAATATGTTCGGCCTGACGCAGCTCCTCCTTTGCAGCTCTCATCGCAGAGCGTGCGTCCTTGGCATTGGCGACGACCTTCTCTAAGTCCGTCTGTTTCGCCTGGTCTTCTTTTTCAAGAGGTCTGCAACGGTCGGTAGCGCTTTTTAACTTTTCAGCCATCTCTGCCATCTCCTCTTTGCTTCGGCAATGAGCAGCCTGTTCGGCTCTCAGCTCTTCAAGGGCCTTCTTGGCAGCCGCATCGCTTTTTCTGGCTTGCTCCTTAGCTCGGGCAAGTTCTGCCCTAAGATTCTCCACGGCGGCCATACCATCTGCGTCAAGCACACACATTGTAAGACACTGACATGAAGCTCCTCTTACCTGGCGCCGCCCGAAGAATTACATACCTTGAGCCTCATCAAGCCGCTTGTTGACAAGCGCGATGTCGGCATCTGCCACGTCCAGTTGCCGCTTTAGTTCGGCCACATCATCAGTCCGGCTTGATTTCAGACACCTCGCCACCTACATTCAAAGGCGACGTCTTAGACCTGGGATTATGATGCTCTACGTGCCGTCATTTCTTGACAACACGTAGAGTCTCAGGGGCTACTATCTACACAGGGCGCATCTTACTTATGCGCAACTGACAAAAGTGTACATTATCTAACGTACCTCAAAACCCATCAGTAAACTTTTGACGGCCTCATGTAATCCATTTTCTGCGGATGAAATCCTTTCAATCACCATGCCCATCAATGCACGATGCTCCTCTGAGATAGAAGCTCGCCCCAGCAGAATCTTTAGCTCCTCCGGCCGAGCACCAGACGGTGCCGGACTTGTCCTATGGCCTCTTTCGAAGGCCGGACGCGGAGACTTTGGGGGGCCGCACTGCCACCTTCCGCCCCTGCCGGATTCGGAGAAACCCTCCGCGACGACACCTCAGGGTCGCCCGCCTCGCTAGGCGGCACGGCAGGGGAGGCGCCCCGCTCTCCATCATCTCCGGAAGAAGATCCCTCGAAGACGAGCTCTGCTGAGAAGGGCTGAGGTCCGAGCTACAAGGTAAAATTTCAGTTAATCTTCTCAGATATAAATCAAAGATTTCTCTCATCCCTCAAAAGGAAAAACCTTTCTCTACTTACGGCTCGCTGGAGGGCTGATCCCCTTGAGGGCATAGTCCGGCCGAGGAACTCCCCGGCGCCGGACCCTCTGACGAGGATTTTCTCCCCCGTTTCGAGACCACGGTTTCCGGGTCGTCAGAGGCGGCTCTCTTCTTCCCCTCGGGAGAGGAATTGTCGGTTCCTCCCTTCGGAGCAGCCTCCTTCAAGGAGGCCATAGCTTCCTTGTCATCCCCCTCCAAAGGCATTATCTCCAGCATCCTGACCAGCACGGGATCCGGCCTGGTTTCAGGAAGGGGAGCCGGACACCTGATCAGCTTTGCCTTCACTATCCACTCCTGTTTAAAAGGACGGCTCTTTTAGGGGCAAGTTTATGACAATTATACAGATAGAAGGTCCGGGCACAAGGTTGCTTACTTGAGTATCCGGGCGATTGTGGCTTACACCTGCGTCCTCGGTTAAATCCAGACACATCTCTTGTGATCCAAAGAATATTCTATACATCTCCGCGAGCGTTGCGCCCATGAAGTTCTGGAGAGCTCGCGGTCCCTCCGGATTAAACTCCCATAGGCGAAGGGGGCGGCGTTTGCCGGGAAATATTCGGCGAATCAGCATGACCTGCGTCACCTTGACCAGGTTGAGGTCTCCTTCTAAGAGATCCCTAATGCGGCCCTACAACAGGGGCACGTCATTGGATAACCCCCAATCTAATCCTTTGTGGACCCATGACGCTAGCCATGGTGGGGGACCCGAGCGAAAGGCAGGAGGCGCCACCCACTTGGCGCTCCTGGGAGCGGTGATATAGAACCACTCTCGTTGCCACAAGCTGAGCTCCTCTTGAAAGGAGCCCTCGGGCCATGGAGCATCGGCATTCTTACTTATGACAGCACCTCCGCACTCTGCGTGCCGTCCCTCGATCATCTTCGGCTCCACTCCAAAAGTCTTGAGCCATAATCCAAAGTGAGGAGTAACACAGAGGAATGCTTCGCACACGACGATGAATGAGGAAATGTGGAGGATAGACTCCGGGGCTAAGTCATGAAATTCCAGCCCGTAATAAAACAGCAGCCCCCTCACGAAGGGATCCATCGGGAAGCCTAACCCCCGATGGAGGTGAGACATGAACACTATGCTCTCGCCGGGCTGGGGATTGGGAATAGCCTGCCCTTGAGCAGGCAACCTGTGCGGAATTTCAGCGGTCAAGAACTTAGCCTCTCTCAACTTTAGCACGTCCTCCTCCATGACGGAGGAGGGCATCCATCGGCCTTGAAGGTCGGAACTGGACATTGTCGAAGGTCCGAAGCGCCCGGAATCTAAAGCCTAGGGTGTTGGAACTCGAGGCGATGGGTGAACTCATTTGAGATTGGAAAAAGGAGTAAGGCCTTGGTCTCTTTATAAGAGGTCAAATACCAGGAGCCCTCCCCGTAACCGTTTGGGACTTGCCTTTAATCGAGAAGAAGTGCTAATGGGCACGATTGGGTTACCCACGTCCGTATTGATGAGAATCCCGTGAAAGGGGGTGCACGATCTCTTCTTTGACCAGACGTGCCAAGGAAACTGCCTCGCAAAACATGCTGAGGTGGAAAAGTAAAAACTATTCGAGTAAAGAACTTGCCTGTAGAGTGATGGCGCGCTGCAGAATACGTCAGCAGATTTGATTTGTGTTAATATTATTCTCTCTATGGCAATATGTGGAAGCTTATTTTGCAGAGCCGGACACTACTCTTGGTGATTACAATCTTCTATGAAGGACTTGGAGGAGGAACCCGCCTTGCAATGCTGAAGACAATTTGCGCGCCGGACTCATCGTCATTGATGCCTGGCTCAGGGGCTACTGAGGGAGTCCTGGATTAGGGGGTGTTCGGGTAGCCGGACTATACCTTCAGCCGGACTCCTGGACTATGAAGATACAAGATTGAAGACTTCGTCCCGTGTCCGGATGGGACTTTCCTTGGCGTGGAAGGCAAGCTTGGCGATGCGATATTCAAGATCTCCTACCATTGTAACCGACTCTGTGTAACCCTAACCCTATCCGGTGTCTATATGACCGGAGGGTTGTAGTCCGTAGGCCAGAATCAACTCCATACACATCAATCATACCATAGGCTAGCTTCTAGGGTTTAGCCTCCTTGATCTCGTGGTAGATATACTCTTGTACTACCCATATCATCAATATTAATCAAGCAGGAGTAGGGTATTACATCCATCGAGAGGGCCCGAACCTGGGTAAAACAAAGTGTCCCCTGCTCCTGTTACCATCCGGCCTAGACACATAGTTCGGGACCCCCTACCCGAGATTTGCCGGTTTTGACACCGACACCACCATTCATAATTCTTTCATACATGTCACTCTTGATTCATTGCATATCCCGGTACACCGCCGGAGGCATTCATATAGAGTCATATTTTGTTCTAAGTATTGAGTTGTAATTGTTGAGTTGTAAGAAAAATAAAAAGTGTGATGATCAACATTTTTAGAGCATTGTCCCAAGTGAGGAAAGGATGATGGAGACTATGATTCCCCCACAAGTCGGGATGAGACTCCGGACGAAAAAAGAGGCCATAAAAAAAGAGAAGGCCCAAACAAAAAAATGAGAGAAAAAGAGAGAAGGGACAATGTTACTATCCTTTTACCACACTTGTGCTTCAAAGTAGCACCATGATCTTCATGATAGAGAGTCTCTCATTCTGTCACTTTCATATACTAGTGGGAATTTTTCATTATAGAACTTGGCTTGTATATTTCAATGATGGGCTTCCTCAAAATGCCCTAGGTCTTCGTGAGCAAGCGAGTTGGATGCACACCCACTTAGTTTCTTTTGTTGAGCTTTCATATACTTATAGCTCTAGTGCAACCGTTGCATGGCAATCCCTACTCACTCACATTGATATCTACTGATGGGCATCTCCATAGCTTGTTGATACGCCTAGTTGATGTGAGACTATCTTCCCCTCTTTTTGTTTTCTCCACAACCACCATTCTATTCCGCATATAGTGCTATATCCATGGCTCACGCTCATGTATTGCGTGAATATCGAAAAAGTTTTGAAAATGTCAAAAGTATGAAACAACTGCTTGGTTTGTCATCGGGGTTGTGCATGATTTAAATACTTTGTGTGGTGAAGATAGAGCAAAGCCAGACTATATGATTTTGTAGGGATAGCTTTCTTTGGCCATGTTATTTTGAGAAGACATAATTGCTTTGTTAGTATGCTTGAAGTATTATTATTTTTATGTCAACATGAACTTTTGTCTTGAATCTTTTGAATCTGAATATTCATACCACAATTAAGAAGATTTACATCGAAATTATGCCAAGTAGCACTTCGCATCAAAAATTCTGTTTTTATCATTTACCTACTCGAGGACGAGCAGGAAATAAGCTTGGGGTTGCTTGATACGTCTCCAACGTATCTATAATTTTTGATTGCTCCATGCTATATTACCTACTGTTTTGGACTATATTGGGCTTTATTTTCCACTTTTATATTATTTTTGGGAATAACCTATTAACCGGAGGCCCAACCCAGAATTGTTGTTTTTTTTGCCTATTTTAGTGTTTCGGAGAAACAGAATATCAAACGGATTACAAAAAGAATTAAACCTTCGGGAACGTGATTTTCTCATCAGATAAGACCCAGGAGACTTGGACCCTCCGTCAAGAAAGCCACGAGGCGGTCACGAGGGTGGAGGGCGCCCCCCCTAGGGCACGCCCCTGCCTCGTGGCCCCTCGAAGATCCACCAATGTACTCCTTCCTCCTATATATACCTACGTACCCCCAAACGATCAGATACAGAGCCAAAATCCTAATTCCACCGCCGCAAGTTTCTGTATCCACGAGATCCCATCTTGGGGCCTATTCCGGAGCTCCGCCGGAGGGGCATCGATCACGGAGGGCTTCTACATCATCGTCCAAGCCCCTCCGATGAAGTGTGAGTAGTTTACTTCAGACCTACGGGTCCATAGTTAGTAGCTAGATGGCTTCTTCTCTCTTTTTGGATCTCAATACAATGTTGTCCTCTTCTCTCGTGGAGATCTATTCGATGTAATCTTTTTGCGGTGTGTTTGTTGAGACCGACGAATTGTGGGTTTATGATCCAGTCTATCTATGAATAATATTTGAATCTTCTCTGAATTATTTTATGTATGATTGGTTAGCTTTGCAAGTCTCTTCGAATTATCAGTTTGGTTTGGCCTACTAGATTGGTTTTTCTTGCTATGGGAGAAGTGCTTAGCTTTGGGTTCGATCTTGCGGTGTCCTTTCCCAGTGACAGAAGGGGCAACAAGGCACGTATTGTATTGTTGCCATCGAGGATAACAAGATGGGCTTTTTTATCATATTGCATGAAACTATCCCTCTACATCATGTCATCTTGCTTAAGGAGTTACTCTGTTTTGAACTTAATACTCTAGATGCATGCTGGATAGCAGTCGATGAGTGGAGTAATAGTAGTAGATGCAGGCAGGAGTCGGTCTACTTGTCTTGGACGTGATGCCTATATACATGATCATACCTAGATATTCTCATAACTATGCTCAATTCTGTCAATTGCTCAACAGTAATTTGTTCACCCACCGTAGAATACTTATGCTCTTGAGAGAAGCCACTAGTGAAACCTATGGCCCCCGGGTCTCTTTCTCATCATATCAATCTCCATCACTTTATTATTGCTTTGCTCTTTACTTTGCCTTTTACTTTTCACTTTGCATCTCTATACCAAAAATACCAAAAATATTATTTATCATCTCCATCAGATCTCACTTTCGTAAGTGACCGTGAAGGGATTAACAACCCCTAAGCGTGTTGGTTCGTTGAGCTATTGTTTTTGTGTAGGTGCGAGGGACTCGCGCGTAGCCTCCTACTGGATTGATACCTTGGTTCTCAAAAACTGAGGGAAATACTTATGCTACTTTGCTGCATCATCCTCTCCTCTTCGGGGAAATCCAACGCAGTGCTCAAGAGGTAGCAGTGCGGAGCATTTAAGGCGGATTATCCGATCTTGGCATAAAATCTTTTTATGACCCCATTAGAGGTATTTTGAGCAGAGGGGGCCCAATTAGCGGATATTTCCTTAATATATTCATCCGAATATTGGGCTTGGGCCAGATCTGCCATATGCCGATAACTGAGAGTGGGAGGCCATAATTTATGTGGGGGTGCATATTTGAACGCAGATTTTAGAAAACTCTATGGTAATGACGGGTATTGGGCCTTAATAGAGCATTTAGAGCTACCCAAGAGAATATATGCCACTGATTGAGCATCCTCAAATTCCTCCTGCCTGAGAAACCACTGCATTAACTCAAGGTGTGAATGGTCGGCCTATGAGGAATTTGAATTCGATTTCGTATGAACTAAGCAGGGATGAACAGTAGCCTTGGCACCCTGCTCAACTAGGCCAGATGATGAGACGTTAGCAGAATGTTTTTTTGAGAAAACCATGAAATCAGTAGGGTGCCAACTTGAATTTGCTAAGTGGATGATCCATATTAGAACTCAAATTATCAAGCTTCATAGGAGAACATAGGTGAGTTTTGATCGCCATGGGATTTCTCGTAGAGATGTCTAGCAGTTCCTTATCTGCATGCCGTTGTGAATCAAAATGCTTGTATCCATTGAAACGGCCATTGAACAAGTGAAAATGACAAATGAAATCCGGCCAAATATGATCCTTGAGGCCATGAATGAAACGACCAACTTTGTTGCCCGCCACTAAGAAATGAAAAGGTCTCTCGTTGATCCGAGAAACCTTAGACCCTTTGTGGTGGCCACCAATGCAACATTGTAGAGCTACACCCACTAAATCCTCATAAAGAGGAAAGGAAGCGGAGGAGAAAGAAACTACCAAGAAGAACTCCTTGGTATTGCGAGAGGGAGAAAAATGAACCGTTTTTCAAAATCGTCGGCGTACCTGATCTACAACCGCAAGGCCATGCCACTACACTGCCGCATCTTCCATGGTCGTTGTTTGTTCCTCTTTGAGGCCTCGCCATCATTCTCCGCCTTGGTTCGCTCGCTGTGCCCGCCACCGTCTGGCATTGTAAACATGGTCAACAACCAAGAGGAATCAGGAGATGACTGTACGTGGAGAGGCTGACAGTAGGGACCCACCAGGGTCATTGCGTTATGCAAGCAGGTGCCTCGTTATTACAAGCCAAAAAATGCTTCCTCCTAATTTTTTGACAGCTAGGTCCCATGCCATTGTCTATGTAGTCAATAAACGAGAAAATTACACAATGAGCGGATAACACCAGGGACCCGGCAGCTCGCCTAGTTGTTTTTTAGTTTCAGAGACGGAGCTCAACCGTGCGTTGTGCGGGGGTTGTGGCCCATCTAGCCCACGCTTACGCTTTTATTTAAGCACATGACGAGCCTAGATGATATCTTTTTTCTTTCTGAAAATGGCTAGCCCAGTTCTTTTTTTTGGAGAATACCAAAACCGAGGCCTACTTGCTTTTCTCAGACCTGCTGGGCTACAAATCTTTCAAGAGGAGGGATGTAAGCAGCAAGAAATAGCCTTCCATAGAAAATGGGCTATAAGTTGTAAGAAATGGGCTTAAAATTTTTAAACCAAAGCCAACTGGTATTTACATTAAAATATCTTTTTTCTGGATTTCTCTACTCTCTACTCTTATAGAAAGCAGAGATGGTGATGATGGTGTGCCTGCCGTCCTGCAATATAGGCCGCCCGATCTATATCTAATGGATAGGAAGGAACTATGACAATTTACCCGCACGCCTCTTCACATTTGCAGATACAGCCATCCCTCGTTCATCCTTTTCTCCCACAAGATAAACTACTCATATCTTCATGTTCCTTGCAACGCACGAGTATCTTGCTAGTTAAGATTTTAAATTTCATTCATTTTTTTGCGAAGAATTGTTATTTGAAATTTTTTTGATATAATTTTTTTAAAATTATTTTTAATGTGACTCGAAATTTTGTTATTAAAAGAGTTCGGACCCCACCGAAATATGCAAAATTTTGTTGAATTTTTTAGCAGTGCCTAGAATATATGGTCTGTAACGCTAACAAAAAGAATATGGGCTTCAAATATCCTTAAGAATTAGCAAATGGGCTGTAAATTATTGAAAATAATGGCTAATGGGTTGTATATGCTATTTTCCACAGATTTGGAGGCTGACTTCTGGGCCTACTAGGTTGACGATGACGCTGTCCTAAATTTTTTTTGGACGCGTACGCAAGGCTTTGTCAACTTAGTCAACACAGAGCAGTGACTATTGGATGTCCATCCAACGCCCGTCGTGCTTCTTCAATCTCCGATCTTCCTGCTCCAGCCGCCCAAACCAGTGCCGGTGCGACTGCCTACTCCCTCCTCCCATGGCCGGCTGTGCTGCCGCCAGGCCATCCCTCTACCCACCCGCACATCCTGTTATTTTCCGGCAGCGTCAGCCTCAACCAGCAGCCGACCAGTCAGCGCTTGTATTCCCCTCAGCGTGGGCATCCGCTGCGGTGGCTTCGCCGGCTCCGGTTCATACCCTTCCTGGGCCTCGCCCTCGTCCACCGCATTTGTGCTCTCGGCGTGGCGAGGTCAACATGGTCAACAAACAACAGCCATTGGAAGAGGCTGACAGTAGGGACCCACACAAGGAAACGCCTCCTTATTACGCACAAAAAAATGATTTCTCCACCTGACAGCTGGGACCCACTGGAAGGGCCTCTGTATTTCGTGAAAAAAATGTCCCCCCGCTGTCAGCTCAGTCCCACTAGTTATATCTTCGCACGCACAAAAAAATGAATACTCCCCCTGCTAGCTAGGACCCACCATAGTGGGAGGCTGATTTGTGGGCCTACTAAGTTGACGGGGACGGAGGGCTTTGTCAACTTAGTCAATATGAACGATTTTAGCTCCAGTGACCGTATGATGTCCATCCAACGGCCGTAGTGCTTCTTCAACCTCTGGTCTTCTTGCTCCAGCCGCCCAAACCAGCCGGCCGTGCCGCCTGATCCTGCCTCCCGTGGCCGGCTGTGCTGCCGTGGAGGCCTCACCGCCTCCTACTACCACTACTAGGGAAAAGCTTATAGGAAGACGCTTACTAGTAACGTGGGTTTATACCCCCTCGCTATTGCTACTTACTAGTAGCGCGGGTTTACAATCCTCGCTACTACTAAGTTGATAGTAGTAGCGCGGGTTTATAACCCTCACTACTACTAAGTGATTTCCACCATGCCCCTCAGGGCCAGCCAGAGTAGTAGCACGGATTATAAACCCACGCTACTACTAAGTTGATAGTAGTAGCGCGGGTTATAAATCCCACGCTACTACTAAGTGGTCTCCACCGTGCACCTGAGACATGCCGTAGTAGTAGCGTTGGGTATAAACCCAACGCTACTGCTAACTGAGATCTCCTTGCCACCGCCACCTCCGCCTCTCATCCCTCCTCCGCCTCTGTCTCTGTGTTTCTCCTCCACTCCCCATGACTCCTCCAACCAACCCGTCATCGCCGCCGCCGCCGACCTGCTCTCCCCCAACCCCACTGCCGGCACCCCCCACCTCACTAGCAGCCACTGCCATGGACAGAGTTGCTGCCTCTCTCGGCGTGCACCTCCTCCGCCTCCGCCACCGCCATCCACACCTCCTCCTCCCCGTCCGATCCCGCCCGCATCGAGCCTCCACCCGCACATCCACATCCACATCCACCCGCAGCTGCTCCTCATCCGCCGCGTCCTACAACGGCTAGGCCAACCTCCCCGCCGACCCGGACCTCCCCTTCAGCCTCCCGCAGCAGTCCCTCGCCACCGTCCCGCTCCTCTCGGTCATGCGCTCTCCCTCTCCCACCTATCGCCCATCCTAATCCTTGCCGTCGTCTTTGCCGCCCGATTCGCCACCGCCAGGCACCTCGCCCCGCCCCCGGTGCCTCCTCCAGCCAGCGCCTCCTCACCCTTCTCGTGGATCTCGGCGCCCGCATCCTCTCCCTCAAGGACTGCCTCCTAGCCGCCGCCGACGATGACAGGGACCGCCCCAGCTTCTCCCCTCCTTCTCCTGGTCGCCGGCACGGTGGCTACATGCCAAATTGTAACTCTATTGCTATCTCTAGCTTGTGTTAGTTTGTTGGTTACTGAAATTAGATGGAAGACTGCACTGAATTATTGGTGATTTTCAGGTGTGCCTGATAACCCACAAATACAGGGGATCACAATAGTTTTCGAGGGTAGAGTATTCAACCCAAATTTATTGATTCGACACAATGGGAGCCAAAGAATATTCTGAAGTATTAGTAGCTGAGTTGTCAATTCAACCACACCTGGAAACTTAATATCTGTAGCAAACTAATATGATACTAGTGGTAAAGGTAGCAAAAGGTAATGGTAGAAAAAGTAGTGTTTTGGTATTTTGTAGTGATGATAGCAATAGCAACAGAAAAGTAAATAAGCGGAGAACAATATATGGAAAGCTCATAGGCAATGGATCGGTGATAGAGAATTATGTCGGATGCAGTTCATCATGTAACAGTCATAACCTAGGGTGACAAAGAACTAGCTCCAATTCATCAATGTAATGTAGGCATGTATTCCGAATATAGTCATACGTGCTTATGGAAAAGAACTTGCATGACATCTTTTGTCCTACCCTCCCGTGGCAGCAGGGTCCTAGCGGAAACTAAGGGATATTAAGGCCTCCTTTTAATAGAGTACCGGTCCAAAGCATTCACACATAGTGAATACATGAACTCCTCAAACTACGGTCATCACCGGGAGTGGTCCCGATTATTGTCAATTCGGGGTTGCCGGATCATAACACATAGTAGGTGACTATAGACTTGCAAATAGGATCAAGAACTCTCATATATTGATGAAAACATAATAGGTTCAGATCTGAAATCATGGCACTCGGGCCCTAGTGACAAGCATTAAGCATAGAAAAGTCATAGCAACATCAATCTCAGAACATAGTGGATACTAGGGATCAAACCCTAACAAAACTAACTCGATTACATGATAAATCTCATCCAACCCATCACCGTCCAGCAAGCCTACGATGAAATTACTCAAGCACAGCGGTGAGCATCATGAAATTGGTGATGGAGGATGGTTGATGATGACAATGGCGATGGATTCCCCTCTCCGGAGCCCCGAACGGACTCTAGATCAGCCCTCCTAAGAGGATTTAGGGCTTGGTGGCGGCTCTGTATCGTAAAACACGATGAATCCTTCTCCTCCATTTTTTCTCCCCGAAAGCAAATATATAGAGTTGGAGTTGAAGTCGGAGGAGCTCCAGGGGGCCCACGAGGTAGGGGGCGCGCCTAGGGGGGCCGGTGCGCCCCCACCCTTGTGGCTAGGGTGTGGGCCCTGCCGGTGTCAAAACCGGCGGATCTCGGGTAGGGGGTCCCGAATTGTGCGTCTAGGCCGGATGGTAACAGGAGACAAGGGACACGAAGTTTTACCCAGGTTTGGGCCCTCTCGATGGAGGTAAAACCCTATGTCCTGCTTGATTAATATTGATGATATGGGTAGTACAAGAGTAGATCTACCATGAGATCGAGGAGGCTAAACCCTAGAAGCTAGCCTATGGTATGATTGTTGATGTGTATGTTGTCCTACGGACTAAAACCCTCCGGTTTATATAGACACCGGAGAGGGTTAGGGTTACACAAAGTCGGTTACAATGGTAGGAGATCTGTCACGACCGGTTTTTCCGGGTAACAAATTTCCAGAAAAGACCGTCGTGCTCATCAGCCCCAGGATTACTGTTAGCTGATGAGGCTCCAACTTGATACAGAAATTCCAAGCAAAATACAAAATATGTAGTACAAGACCATTCTGGCCTATGAGTACAACAAATGGTTTCTAGTGGTTGATGGCGGAAGCGGGTTGTGAAACATCAGTGTCTATGGGACTCCATTTCCCACGGGAACAGCTGACCAGGTTAATCCCTATCTTCGCGAGGCTGCTATCTCCATTGAGTGCGTTCCGGGGCTGGCATCGCGTCGCTCCTCTCCGTGCAAGCAAAATCTGGTCAAGACAATAGCCAGGGACAAGCCAGTGAGTACTTTGAATGTACTCGCAAACATTATGAACACAGGTATAATATAACAATGATGTGCTAAAAATATTTTTATGCTCGTGACATCAGTCATGAAAGATAAATGAAACTCTGATGCGTGCAAGCAAGTTATCTATAAAAATGCAATAACATGGTAGTATAAAAATTTATGAAACAAATAACAAGTAATGCCACCGTCGGGCGTCTGAGCGACACCACATAAAGGGCTTTAAAAGAAATGCCACAGTCGGGCGTCTGAGCGACGCCACATAAAGGGCTTTAAAAGAAATGCCACAGTCGGGCGTCTGAGCGACGCCACATAAAAGGGCTTTAAAAGAAATGCCACAGTCGGGCGTCTGAGCGACGCCACATAAAGGGCTTTAAAAGAAATGCCACAGTCGGGCGTCTGAGCGACGCCAC